>NC_028637.1:40770853-40779061 GCF_001406875.1 Solanum pennellii | reverse complement strand
ATATATATATATATATATATATATATATATATTCATGGGATTATAATGTTGTTTGACTTCTTTATGTTACACTAGTGGGATAGTTGTGTGATCCTACCACTATACTGTGATTGTGTACTGATATTGCACTTGTTTTTAATTTTGTTGAGTACAACGCATCTTTACGCGACTGTTGATATACATCACGTAGAAGATCAGTAATTGTTGATTCAAATTCAACTGTGAGATAATTCTCTCGGGCTACCATGAGATTCTCTTTCGTCAATGTACACCATTTCTAGACTTAGACTTTTATTCTAGTTGGTTGAATAGTTCATTAGTTTGGGAATGTATCCCTTCTTGTTTTTACTTATGGATCATATTAGATGTTTTGGGGCATTTACTTTCTGATGCTACGCATTTAAGTTCACCATTTATTTAGTTAATTAACATTCTTCCTTAACTGAACAACCTATGTTTTGGTTTAGTTGCTTAGATTGGGTTGTAGTAGTTGTTCTCCTACAGAGGGTTAGTGTGGGTTCCAATCACAATGGTCTGGCTTTTGCCAAAGTTGGTTTCTAAGCCTAGGTATGGAAATGAGTCTTATACAGTTCAGTAAAATGGTACGAGTGCACTTTTACTTTTCTTCGAGAGGCTATAAGACTTTAGGAAATATCTATATTTTTACTCTTGTCTCCTTTCTTTCTATAATTTAGGTCCAATTGGTATCTACTTATACAAATTGGTATATAACATCCTTCACTCTTTTGTTTAGAGATGGTGAATACAAGGCTCATTGGTGTTTATCCCGCAGCTCCCGTTAGTGGTCTAGCTGAAGAACCTGCAGCGAGAGGTCGCGGTCAAGGCAGGGGTAGAGGAAAAGATAGGGCTAAAGGTCATAGGAGAGTAGCGCCTACTAAGAATGAGGTAGCGGTCAACAATGCTCCTAAATGAGATCCCGCCAGTCCATAATGAGGAGACAGAAGGATATTGAGGTTGGAGATGTTTAGAAGAATGGACAAAAGTAAGAGGTACTAGTACAGACTATGGTAGTTCCCCCATTAATCCGGTGTTAGTTCAACACTTATGACTTTCTTTACAGAGTTGGCTGGTCCTTGAGTGCTTCCACCTACTAAAGTTCAAGTTAATTCTCATTAGGATAGGCTTTAACAATTAGACAAACACTTAGAGGCTTACACATTCAAATTATCAAAAACTCTCTCTACTCTAAAGAAAAGAATTTAAACAAAAATCTTGTGAGCTCTAAGAGGGCTTTCCAATAGGTTTTATTGTATTCGGAACGAATAGTTGATTGAGTTTATCTTAATTGCTGATAAATATTTCTTGTTTTGTTTGACAGTTGTTCCTTCATTAGTTTAAATATTATCTTGCATGATTACGTTGAATATTGTTGTGTCTTGGAATGAATAAAAGCAAGCCACCGGAATAGTTTTTGCTCATCCCTCTATCTCTATATGTATAATGTGTTACTATGAATACTTGATGTTACGATTATTTTGTCATGATATATATTTCTTACATTATCCCTTCTACCAGGGCTTGAACTTAGAGTTCAAAATGTTGAAGAGTCGCCTAGAAGAGAATTCCGGAGGGAGCTATATTGTTTATTTTAATGTTGTATATTTTGTTCACTTGTTCTTTATTTTATCTTTTTAAATGTGTATAACTCTAGCTCTCCATTATATATGAAATATTGGAGATAGTTCAAGGGGAAGGTGAAATTACTTGCTTATTGTTTCTCATTTATATTTTTATTGGGCATCATATCAACAAAATATGGCTATGTGTAAATTACTTGAAGAATGCAAAAATATTATAATATCTCTTAAATAATCATCTAAAATAAACTATTGGTTTGTATTTGTCTGATGTAATACGAAGCGGGTGTAATAAATGTTGCCTATGTGAGAAAAATGTAGTAAATATTTGTTTATAAATAAAAATAGATTCCCATGCATATACATCATAATAGTGCATAAATTCTTAATAAACTTCAAGCATGGTAGTTTGTTTAGAGATCATGTTTAGGATGTAACAATTGATTTCAGCAACTCATTTAATGTCTTAATTTGGGATATAAAAATCAGCATATAGGCTTTAATGCTTTCTACAAAATAAATTATGTCTATCTATGTTGCAAATTAATATTGGCATGTTAACTCAATTCTCATATTTAACGTTTATGGTTAAATATTTTCTAACATGCAAATTGATTAGATATCATGGCACTAGGAATTATGCAATATGCGTGACCTTTCAATCATGTAGAATCATATTCTGAGGTATTATTGAGTAATTTTTTAAGAATTTTCAAAAATTATGATAGTTTTCTTCATATTTGCTATCCACTAACAAATATTTTTGTATTACAATTGTTTTTGGTCATTTCAAATAAAGTAATCATTTGCTAGCATGTTAAATAACAGAGTTGTTATTATGCATTTTTCTTCGACCGTTTATTAATAACTCATCTTTCGCTACTGCAAGCTAGTTTACTTGGCAAAGAAACTGTCCTCGAATCTGAAAATCAATTAATCTTTTTTTTGTAAATATGCCACTTTTAAATATTTGCCATATAAATCAGATGTTAAATCTTTTTCTGCATTCTCATATGCATAGTACAAATATGTCAATAAATAAATTCTGCATATTGAATAATGTTTTGCCACTTAAAACATGCTAATATATCATTGTCGGTATGACACTGCCATGTTTCAGAATAAAATTAAATAAATTAAATCTTTAGCCCTTGTAATATTATGCTTCTTGATATTATTTTATTACTTGTTAATTAGTCTTTATTATTATATTTGTTCGCACGCATACCTAGCATAAGATCTTAACAACTATGTGTGTTTGAAAGCATGTTTAATAAAATTTAGTGGCCAATGTGAGATTTATGTGCTAAATGCTCGTCCTATTTGTTTAACTTGGTGTGTAGGGTGCCTATTAGGAGCATATATTTTTCTTTTGGACTAAAACCTCAAAAAATAGTAATCCAATATCTCTGGGACATTAAGCGGGGGCACAAGGCACCTTTTAAGACGTTATGCATACGGTGGTTGGGTAGGGGTAGTTTAGGCCTTACGGAGATGATGACATTTCCTCGAAACGTAAACGACAAACATTTGTTTTGTTTTTCCCTATATAGAAGCGGCGCGCTGATCCGTAAAGTCTTTTAGAATATCGTTTCCCTTTTCTTTTTTTAAATGTTTTGTGATTATATTTATTTGGGGTAGTTTATTAAATAACATAATATTTTTCTCTTGACTATTTAATTGTGTAATTTATGTCTCCTCTCTTATTCCTTTATTATTTGCTTCGTATTTGTCATGTTTTATGTTATGTTATCACCAGTCTCACATGATTTAATAATTAATTAAATATTAAACTGTTTATTATTATTCATCACTTAGTTGACATGCTTAAATTAAACTAGCTAAATGAAGTGATCATACTTGTTACCTTTTATCCCCCACATAAGTTGCATGAGTTATGGTCGGGATCTACAAATGTGGACCTCGAGGGATTCCTAACACCTTCTCTCAAGGTAATTTGGATCTTACCCTGATCTGTGGTTCGTTGATCTTAGTTAGATTTAGCTAGGATAGATAAGTGTCCCAACACACATCAATTCGTTAGGTGATGAATCTTCAAAACATTTAAAAGTCATAAAAGAGTTGTTAGGTCGTGATTAAAATTCATTTTGCAAAAAACGGAGTGGGATAATGATCAATTTACTTCAGTTGGCCCAAGTCATTAACACTACTATATTTTTATTTATTATTAATTTGGGATTTTATGATTAAAAGATGTGAGTTTTGCACTATGGTTCAATATTTTTCTCTTTTCTTTCTTTTCACTTTTTATTTGTTAATTCATTATATACTAGAAAATTTATCTACGCTTCGCGTGGTTACAAATATAAATTGCATTGAACTTGCAAATATATTTTTACTAATATCCATACATTAACAATATCTCAACATTCATTTTATTATTCGTCATTATCACATAGCATAAGAACCTCCAATGAATGAATTATTCACGAAATGATAAATCGGTTATTTATCTACATTAAACGAAAATAAAAATAAAAGAATATATATGCAAGGCATTTTGTATAAAAAGAATCTAAATTGCATAGATTATAGAATTGTGATATATATCTTAGCAGAAAATTCAAGAATTTCTTAACATATTCAAAAATGAAATTATGCTTTAACACGAAAGCGATTATAAATTCTTTACTTGCATAATGAATTTCTTCAATAAATAAGTGACAAATTTCATATCTATGTAAGAAAATATATTATATGTAAGATTATCTATAATACTTTTAAGTTGAAGAAATTAGTATAGGATATTAAAACATGAATTCTTGGAACTGAATACAATAATTATTTTCTGCACAATGAATATATGTACTACATGTGTATATGCTTGATATAAGTGGAGACAATAAATTTGCAAAAATATTAATAATAGACTTTAAAAATGTACTAAAAACAACAACTAATATCATAAGCGTAAATTTATGAGGGTAAAAAAACATACAAGGATATGTAAAAATCGAATGAAATAGAAAGGAAAAAAATGAGTGCAGTGAATGCACAATGTCCCCTTAAGAAAAATGTTCCCCTCTAATACAAGAGGTTCAAAAAAATTAAATCCTGTCATGATGGAACAATTTTATTTATCAACTTATTGATACAGAAACAGTTATGTCATTATATCACTCAACAAGAGCAAAGCACACAAATATTTAATTTTGATATAGTAGTAGAAGAAGAAGAACAAAATTTTTGTTGTTTAATATGAGATGAAATCCCTCTTTTTATAGAAAACAAAAGGTTGTCTGAACAAATGCTTATAGTTCCTTATTATAAAGGTTACAACTATTTGGAAAAGTTGCAACTCTTCGGAAAGTTCACAGCCTTTCATAAAAGTTACAATTTTTCATGATGTCGCAACTCTTCATTAAAGTCACAACTTTTAATAAAAGTCAAAACTTTTGATAAAAGTCGCAACTCTTCATTAAATTCACAACTTTTGAAAAAAGTAAAAACTCTTCATTTAAGTTGAAACCTTTCATAAAATGACATCTTTTAATGAAAGAGGAGGGCTAATTTTGGAAAAACATAAATTTTGTAAAAAAGATCATGATTGTGGTGGTGCCACTTAGATTGACCTATGATTCTGTTTTATATAAATATATGATGATTATATTTTGGTGAAAAAAATAATTATTTTATATCAATTTTTTAATTGAATTTGATTAATTTAGGTTTAATATTTTTTTGAAAAAAGTTTGCAAGAATTGCATAATGAGGAAGGTGAAAGAAGAGAAACTACAATTTTGTTCAAATTTAAATACAACTTTAAGTATTTTCCACTCGTAAAAAAATAAGGTATGTCTTCTAGTTTTAATTTTTTATATTGTCTTTTATATATTTTTAAATTCGGAAAAGGGTCTAAAATACCCTCAAAGTATTGGAAATGGTACAAAATTACCCTCCATCCACCTATTGGCTCCAAAATACCCTTCGCACTCACCCGTTGAGTCCAAAATACCCTTGTCATCCACCTTTTGGTCAAAAATTGACCACTTATTTAACGGTTTTATATTTAAACTATATAAATATTTTTTTAATACGTGAAGCTCAACTATTTGTTATAACTTAACTTATTAGTATAATTAATAAATCAATCCACTACCCACCCATTAATAATTAAACCCCTCTAAATTAATAAACCTGTCACATTATTAATGCAACAACAGATTAGCCACTGCCAATTGAGTGTTTTTAAAAATTTGAGGGAAAAATATCTACAGAAGTAAATTATCATACATTCAAGTGTCTAAATTAAAATTACCGATAAACTTAAAAGTCTGACTATGTTCATCTTAATTATTCTTATGTCTCAATTATGTGATGTTAGTTCATAGGTAACTTTTTTTCAAAAAAATATATTAAAGGTTTTAAAACAAATCATACGTATTTATAAAATTATATATAAAAAAGTGCATGAATTAATTCGGGATGTATTACTTCTTTACCTTTAATCATAAATTTCTATTTCAATTTTGAAAGAAAGTGTCCTCCTAAATAAGCGGCTCAACCTAACTTTAACTGGGGCTTGATTCGGACTCGAATAATTTTGGGTTTCATTTTCAGGAATCTATAATTTCATCGTGTTTTAGTAGTGTTTATGACGATTTTGATATTATAATGGGATTATTAATTGGGTGAGATTTAGTTTGTAATGAGTGAGTAGTGGGTTAGTTTATTAATTATATTAATAAATTAGATTATAACAATAGTTGAATGCCAATTATTTTAAACAATATTTAAAGAGTTTAATTTTAAAACAATTAAAAAATGGTCAATTTTAAACCCAAAGGTGAATGACAAGGGTATTTTGGAGCCAATAGGTTGATGGAAAGGGCATTTTAGAGCCAATAGGTGGATGAAGGGTAATTTTGTACCATTTTCAATACTTAAAGAGTATTTTAGGCCCTTTTCCGTTTTAAATTATCATATATTGTGATATATCTCTTTACTTACTTCGAATAAGTAAATTTTATTTGAAAAGACGCGAAAATTATATCAAATAAGGTAGAACATAGAGAGTTATACATTTCATTCGTCCTATTTCATGTGAAGCTGTTATTGTTTAGTGAGTCAAACAATTTTTTTTCTTTTACTGTAGTTTTCACAATTTTTTTTAATAATTATTTATCTTGACTTACAATATTTTTTAAATATATAACTTTTTTTTAAAAAAAGGTTTGAAGAATTTGTACCCAGATCGATAATGAAATTACGTATTTTGATATTCTTATGTTCACTATAGACTTAAATTGTAAGACCAAAATACTCTTCTAATGCAGCCATAGATTATTCTTTTAAATTTTTATCGTTATTAAAGTTCTTTTTATTCCCGTGTTGATGAAAAATTACATGTACTTACTAAAAAAAAGTTAAGGTTGTATGAAAATTGACCTATGCACCGCTCTTTTTTAAAATGTAAAAACGGCCATTGTCATTTGATATTGGCTTTATTTTTACATTTGGTTCATGTTATATGGATTCATTATTTATACTATGTTCATCCTACTACATGTTAAAGTGTTATTATTTTGAGGAATCAAACAATTTTTTTATAAAATATTCTGATTCATTCGCTATGTTGATTTGTAGAATTTTTTGTGTATACATTTTTATTTTATAAAGTTATAGAATTTATGCCCAAATTCCTAATCAAAATACGATGTTTTAATATTCGTACTCCATACCATTTAACATAATTCGAGATAAAGAAAATTCATATTATAAGTGAAATTTTCAAATAAAAGTACCCGATTTTGAATATAGGTCTATGTCGAATAAGTAGACAAATCAGTAATTTCATTCATTGGAAATATAATTGTGTGTGAATATAATTGATGTAACATCATGAATTGCTTAGTTTATAGGTCTGATCACCAAGTGTAAGGGATCAAAGACATATTGTCAAGTAAAAGAAGATAATTTATTGAGTGTGGACAAATTAAAAAATTCAAAAAAGGCGAACCCAAAAAATTTGCTTGTGAGGATATTGCTATGAATAAAAGTCCTGACATGCTCCTTCATACTCAACTATCACCTCCTCCTGCTGCTGTTATTGCTGCTACGAGTTAAGGAGAATGGAAAAATCAAATTCTTCCTTCGTAAGTGATATACTACTTGTCAATGATGATGAAGTTTCGAATGAACAAATCATATCTAGTAGCAGTACTAGAAGGGGAAGAGGTAGAGATAGAGGTAGAGGAAGAGTGTGTTGATTGGAAACTTGATCACCAACAACAAGTGGTGTAGTATTCACTATGGAATAAATTGATTCCTCATTTCTGCTTGAGCTTGTCGAAAAAACAACATGAGGAGGGGATGGTTAATTATCAATGAGCAAGTTCATTAATATAATTAATATGAATATCCTTAAGATTTAACTTTTAGGATTCACTTTTATTGGATTTTTCTCTTGGTACAAGCTAAATTAATTCGCCTCTTTTACTTGAGAATATGTCTCCGATCCCGTACATTGGATGATCAGACATTAGAATTAATAATTATAAGGAACCGTAATTAAGTTCCTTTATACATACATACATACATATATATATATATATACATATATATATATATATACATATATATATATATA
>NC_028637.1:40751332-40770620 GCF_001406875.1 Solanum pennellii | reverse complement strand
TATATATATATATACAAAGAAAAGGAACTGAATTAAAGTTCATCATATTGGTTCAACATAGCTTAGATTCAAAATTTTGTACTTGTATTTGAAAATTTACTTATAATATGTGAAATTATATGGGTTGAACTTATGAATTTGGATATAAAATCCTTAAATTTATAAAAATTGAATGTGCAATGATTTAAAGACTTCACGAAAATTACTCCAAATAAACATAGTTAATGAATCAGCATTTGCTTTATAGATATTTTTGGATACCAAAAAGAGTAACACTTTAACATAAATAGTACGGAGGGAGTATAAACATTATATCCATAACTTAATAAGCTATTTTTATTCTTTTTTAGAATTCAGAATCCTTAAACGTAAAATGATAGATCCACCTCTTCTGTTGTAGTGACATAAGTGCTCCTGTCAAGGCCATATAAAAGTAGTTGTGTTTCTGTTTGCTTTTTGCCACATTATGATGTCAATTATCTCAGGTACAAATCATTCACGTTTTTTAAAATAAATATACATTTTTAAAAACTACATAAAAAATATTGCAAGTTAATATTGCATGTGATTAAAAATATTTGAATTTTTGGGAGAGAACTATAATTAAAAGAAAATATACTTGGTGGAAGCTAAAAAAATATATATGACACTATGTCTAACAATTAAAAATATTTTAAGTGGAGAATAATATTTATTTGATTTTCTACAAGGGGCCAATACCTAAATGCATATTGCATTCTTGACAAACATCCCATTTTTCTTTTGCTATCTTACTCTTTAGGAATTTCTTGCAAACTGTTAAAAAATATTAAACATAAAATAATCAAATTTCAAATAAAAACCCATTAGAAATAATGAAATTTTTCATGTAATGTTTTTAAAATAAAAAGTGATAAGAGCAAAAGATGTTGAACCATATTAAAATCATAACATAAATTTCATAATTAAATAGATAAATTGTTTAATCAAGAAACATGATGTATACTAATTTAATTTATAAAAGACATGGATCACAAAAACATTGATAATTAAGAATTCTATTGGAATGAGCGATAACAAAAAAAAATGAAAATCAAGATCATTAATTCAAATGGCAAATAATTTTTCAAAATCACTAATAACAAAAAAGAAATCCCCAAAAACAAAAAGATCAAATTTTAAATTATACTAAAAAAATGTAAAGAATATTTTAAAACTCACAAATTCAAGATCATGAAATCATAAATAAAAATTATTTATCAACTTCACTCAAAAGAAAAATGAACCCCCAAATAAAAAGCCCTCACCGTATTATAAACGATTTAGAGTTATTTTCCAACTCTTGTAAGGAAGTTTATATAGACTGAGTAAGGGTTTAGATTTATATTAACTAATGGGTCAACTCATTTATCTAGCACCCCATATGGGTATATTAGGTCCAAAAAGACATTTTTTAGAATACTTTATTAGTTTTTTAGAAAATATCTAGATATGTATATCTCGGAATATATACATGAGGTCAAAGAGTATGTCTTTGGGCCAAATATATCCATAAGGGATGCTAGCTAAATGGTTTGGTTCATTAGTTAATTTAACCCTAAACCCTTAATCAATCTATATAAACGTCATTAAAAGATTTGGAAAAACATCTCTATATCATCAAGAGAACGGCGAGAACTAGTTATTTGAAGGTTCATTTTTTTTGAGTGATGTTAATAAATAATTTGTATTTGTGATTTCATGATCTTCAATTTGAGAAATTTTTAATATTCTTCTCATTGTTTCCCTTGTAATTTAAAATTTGATCTTTTGCTTTCGGGTATTTCAGTAACGACCTGTTCCCATTGTTATAGAAATGCCAACAGGAGAAAATTGAAGCCAAAATTTTTGTTCTACTTAGATTTTCCCATCCTTGTCCAAATTTGGAGGAGATCGAAGTCACTAAAGTGTAGAGAAATATGGTAACAATCGGGTGAACCATTTATTATTTTGATTACATGAGTAGTTTGATAACTCGTTAACGAACTCGTACTACTTTACGTAATTGAATTTGAGTTTCTCGATCTTTGGAAATCGAACTTAAGGTACAAGGTATTTTCTGAACATCGTGGGTTAAAGGTGTGTTATAAAAAAGCGATTTTAGAATCCTTTAAAAAGATCTCTGATTAAGTTTGTGCTGCCATTGCAGGAGTTTTGTCGCTCTGGCAGTGTTGCTATTTGGGTGCTGTGGTGGGTGCGACGGAACTAAAAACTGAAGATGAAAAATAAAGAGGTCACTTGTTCAAAAGTGCCTCTATGGTGGGCACGTGATTCACTGGCACTGCCACTATTGCGGGATGAGGGCCTCTGTGATGGGCCAGACATGACTAAATGAACTTCTTTGGAACTTTCTTTATTTTAGAGCTTAGCAACAACCCAGGCTATTTCTACTCATTTTGCACCATTCTTGAGGCTAAAAGTATGTTTTTTCACTCCTTTAATATATTTGTCCATACATAGAATATAATAGAATGGGTAAATAATGATGGGGAAGGGTTTTGGTGTGGATTCTATGGGACAATCCTAACTGTTTAGTTAGGATCATGAGTTTGAACTAAGACTAATAGAATTGTTATAATAACGATTAATTAGAGATTATTTGTTGATTCACATGTTATTTAAATTTTTGTAGACCAAGAATAAGAAGAATGAAGACAAAAAGGAAAGGATCAAGTTTCATACGGTTTCAAGCTTGTTTCGAGGTAGGTGATGGTAGTGATTCAATTTTTGTGTGGTGTATCCATGTTCTTGATAAATTGTTATACATGTACATGTATGAATATTGAAATGTTGATCATACTTGTTGAAAATGATATAGATGAATGATGTTGTTATAGAATCATGATATAAATGTATGATCTTGATGATATACTTTTTATTGTTATTGTGGTGTGTGTTTGGGATGTATTCCACATTTCGGCACAACTAAGTTAGATTTGATTGCCACATTTCAGCAAAACTTCAAATTGGATTGACATGTTTCGGCATAACTTTAGATCGAATTTCAATATTTTGGCGTAATATTTAATTCGATTGCCACATTCATACAACAATATGGGATCTGATTGCCACGTTCAGGCAAGCTAATTTTTTTTGGTTTGGGTTCCGTGAGAAGACCAATGATGTGAAGATAAGTGTTTAATGTGTTGTTGATTCTTCGTGTCGATATTCTTGTATATGTTTATATTCATGTGATTATAATGTTTCTTGACTTGTTTATGTTACACTAGTGGGATAGTCGTCTGACCTTAGGCATTTAAATTCAACTTTGTTTAATTAACTTGCTTTCTTTACTTAATTGTCTTAGTTTTTTTTTTTCTTGCTTAGTTTGGGTTGTAGTAGTGGTTCTCCCACCGTAAGGTTAGTGTGGGTGCCAAACACGAAGGTGTGTTCTGACTTAGTTGGTATAAGATCCTGGGTTCGTTGATCTCAATCTACCGAACTGAATCTAATAGAGTGAGGTGAAATGGTACGATGGAGCTTTTACTTTTCTTCGAGAGGCTATAGGACATCAGAAAATCTCTATATTTTTTCTCTTGTCTCATTCATTATATAACTTAGTTCCAGTTGGTATCTATCCTCCTTTACTCTTCCGTTCACAAATAGTTAATACAAGGTTCAACGATTTTAATCTTGTAGCTCCTGACAATGCTCCAACTGAGGGACCTGCACCGAGAGGTTGCGATTGAGGAAGGGTAGAGGAAGAGATGTAGATAGAGGTCGTGGGAGAGCAGCTTGGTGGGATTGAGGTACATGTTAACAATGCTCCTATAAATGAGATCATGTCAGTCCATAATGAGATGATAGAAGAGGATATGGAGTTTAGAGATGTTGAGGAGAATACACAAGAGGATGAGCTACCGATACAGACTCTGGTTGTTCCCCCATCGAACTGGTGTTAGCTCAACCGATTATGGTGTTCCTCAAACGGTTGGATGGTCTTGGAGTGCTTCCACTTATTCAAGTTAAACCTAATTTTCGAGTTGCTACACCTGCACCCAAGACGAGTGGAAATATAGGTCTCGATACTTTCTTGTTTGCTCTATTGGGTCCCGATATGACCGGTAATGAGCATTATATATTGACTATGTTCTTGAAACTTAAGATCCTGATATTTATGGGTTCTAGAACTGCAAATGTTTATGAGTTTATCTTGTTGTTCGTTAATATAGGGTAGAGTTCTTGTCCCTCCAAGTTCAAGGAGAGGCTAACCAATGGTTGAGAGCTCATACGGAGTGCACATCTTCTACTTTAGCTCCACTAACATTTACCTAGTTTCATGCTCTTTTTTATGGAAAAAATATTTTCCTAGAACTTTGAGGGATCGCAAGAAATATAAGTTCATTGCCTTAGAGCAAGGTTTTACATTTGTGGCGTCTTATGAGGCATTGTTATATGCTTTGTATAGATATGCTATGCAGTTTATGAATACAAAGGAGGAGAGGAACTTCTTATTTATTAGGATATTAAATTGTGAGTTACATGTATTATCTGTTCATATGACTTCTACCGGGAAGATATTTAATGATGTGAAATATTATGTTAAGAAAGTGAGGGGTCGGACAAGCCAATCAGGCTATGAAATTGGGTAAGAGATCCAAGAATTTCGGAAATTTTCAGTGCTCATATTCTAGAGGCTCCTGTCAATGAACACTGGCAACAAAGCTAGTTCACTCTGCAATGCTCGACTGTATAGGTAACTACTCGGGGACTCCATCTTATAATTTCTAGGATAGCAAGGGACTTTCACCTTCGATGTGTAGCAGACAATCCTTTAATCGTATTTGCTATTATTGTAAAAAAAAACTTGGACATATGAGGAGAGATATTGATTTCCCCCATCCGCATGTACTAGAGTCCGTAGAGCAGCTATGTAGAGTAGTGGTACAAGCGGGGAATGGTAATAAAGGTAGATGGCGTCCACAAGGTAGGGCGAGGCCGTGGAGGAAGAGGGAATGGTTGTTGAGGCAGTGGCAATAGACAAGAAGGATTGGATGTACCTCATAATGATTATAGGGCTCAAAATTATGCTTTTCCTAGCAACAATTAGGAAGAGGCGTCTGATGCGGTGATCACATGTACTATTCTTGTCTGTAATGTCTAATGTGTTGTTTGATCCGATTTCTACTTATTCTTATGTATGCATGAGATTTGCTTCCAAGTTTGATATTATTTGTGATGTACTTGAGGCCCCTACTAATGTTTCTACCCACATTGGACAGTTAGTCAATGTTACCCATGTATATTGTGCTTGCCCTATTTCTTTTATGGGATATCAGACTTGGGCTTATTTGGTGATTTTGGATAGATTGACTTTGACATAGACTTAGGCATTACTTGGTTGTCCCCCTATTATGTTATGCTTAATTTTACTACCAATTCTGTAACTCTAATATTCTGGGAAGTGAAATGTTAGAGTGGGAAGGGGTGTACAAGCCTAGCAAGCTAAGGTTATACCTTCCATTTGGGCAAGTAAATTAGTAAAGCAGAGATGTTTGGCTTATTTTGCTCATATTAAGGATGTTGAGACTGAGGTTCCATCTATTAAGTCAATTCTTATGGTGTCTGAATTTACTCATGCGTTTCCAAATGACTTGGGTGGCATGCCTTCATATATCGATATAGATTTTTGTATTCATTTTTATCCTAGTACGCGCCCCATTTTCATCCCTCCATATCACATGGCTACGGCGTAATTAAGAGATCTTAAGGCTCAATTCTAAAAGCTTCTTGATAAGGGTTTTATTGTTCCTGGTGCTTCCCTATGGGGTTTTCCAGTTTTGTTTGTTACAAAGAAGGATGGTCTCATGAGAATGTGTGTAGATTACTATCAATTGAATATAGTCACTATTCGAAAAAAGTATCCCATGCCTCCAATAGAGGATATCTTTGACCTATTTCAAGGGGCAACAATTTTCTCTAAGATACGGTCACCTGAATTTAAAACTAGGCTGGAGGATGTTCCCAACATGGAGTTTAGAACTCTCTATGGACATAATGAATTTTTGGTTATGTCGTTTGGGATCACTAATGCACCTGCAATGTTTATTAGTTTGATGAATTGGGTGTTCAAACCATTTCTTGATTCGTTTGTGAAAGTATTTATTGACAAAATTTAGGTTTATTCGGAAAGTGAAGAACAACATTCCAATTATCTTCGCACTGTTTTGGGTGTTCTTGGGAAGTAAAAGTTGTGTGCTAAATTTTCAAAGTGTGAATTTTCCATGAATTCGGTTGTATTTATTTGGCATGTAGTTTTAAAATAAGATGTAATGGTAGATTCTCAAACGATCAAGACAGTTAAGAATTGGGTTTGGCCTAGTTCTGTGACTGAAATTAGGAGTTTTGTGGGACTCGCTAGCTGTTTATTTTGGTTTATTAAGAATTTTTCCTTCATTTCTACTCACTTGACTATTTTGACGAAAAAGGAAATATCATTTGAATGAATTGGGAAATTTGAAGAAAAGTTTCTAATATCTCAAGACTCTCTTCACCACCGTGCCCATTCTAGCATAACTAGTTGAAAATAGAGATTTTTTCATTTGTTGTAATGCTTCACATTCTGATTTGGCTGTTGTGTTGATTTTAGTTATGAATTTTATAGCTTATGCCTCGCGTCAATTGAAGGTGCATGAGAAAAATTACTCGAACTATGATTTAGGGTTTGTAGCGGTAGTGTTTGCACTTAAGATTTGGCTACATTACCTCGATGATGTTAAGTGTTGAGTGTTTACCAATCATCGTAGCTTACATCAGGTGTTCACTCAAAAGGATCTGAATTTGAGACAAAGAAGATGGATGGAGTTACTCAATGATTATAAAGTGACAATTCAATACCATCTGAGTAAGACAATGTTGTGGCAGATGATTTGAGTCAAAAAACGCTAAATATGGATAACTTAGCTTACTTGAGTGTAACCAAGAGACCTTTAGCAAAAGAAATTCAGACCTTAAAGTCCAAGTTCATGCAGTTTAGCATCTCTAAAAGGGGAGGGGTGTTAGCTAACATTGAATTTAAGCCCACATTCATTCAGGAGGTCAAGGATAATCAATTGAAGATGAAAATTTGAACAAGCTCAAGGGTAACATGGTGAATGGTAAAAGGCGCAAGAGGCAACACTTGATGCTGATGATTTACTTGGTGTTAAAGGGAGAATTTGTGTTCCTCCAATTGATGACTTGATTAAAAAAATGTTTCAAAAATCTCATAGTTCGCGATATTTTATTCATCTGGAAGTGAACAAGATGTATGTAGATCTGAAGCAAATTTATTGGTGGTCAAGTATTAAGAAAGTCATTGCGGTGCTAGTCGCAAAAGCTTCAAAAGTACCAAAAAGTTATATATGAGCATTAAAGGCCGGAAGGTTTGCTCCAAATAATACCAATTCCGTAATGGAAGTGGGAATGAATAGCCATGGATTTTGTTTTTGGTCTTCCCAAGACATTCGGAAACTTTGATTCTGTTTGGGTAGTGTTTGATAGATTGACTAAGTCATCTCATTTTATTCATATAAGGATAGACTATAATATTGAACAGTTGGCTAAAGTGTATGTGAAAGAGATAGTTAGGCTAAATGAAGTGCCCCTTTCTATCATCTCAGATTTTGGTATGCAATTGACTTACAAGTTTTGGAGGAAATTTTATGATGGAATGGGCACACAACTCACTCTTAGTACAGTCTTTCATCCATTGACAGATGGACAATAATAAAGGACCATTTAAGTAGTGAAAGATACGTTGAGAATCTGTGATTGATATTTGAGGATATTGCGATAAGTTCTTACCATTGTGTTAATTTTCATATAATCATAGTTATCACTCAAGCGTTGATATCGCACCATTTGAGGAATTTTATGGGAGGGGATGTAGGTCACTCATAGGTTTGTTTTAATCTGGATCTGTGAAACCTTTAGGGGTGGATTTAGTGAAGGATGATCAACATAAGGTTAGAAGTATTCCAGCTAAGATTATAGTAGCTAAGACTACACAAAAGAAGTATGTGGATAATAAGGTAAGAGACATTAAATTTCAGACTTGAGAGAACATTGGCCCATTTGAAGGGTAAGCAAAGTCCTAGATACATTGGCCCATTTGAGATTCATGAATGTGTGGGGACCAATAGCATATTGGTTGGCGTTACCTCCTTATTTATCATGTGTTTATTTGGTCTTTCGTATATCCATGTTGAAGAGGTATCATGGTGACGGGGATTATATCACTAAGTGGTACTCTATTGTGTTAGACAAGGACTTCCAATATGAGAAAGAACTGGTAGGAAATCTTGATAATGATGTGTGCAAGTTGAGGACCAAATAGATTAAGTCCCTGAAGGCTCAATAAAATCATATTTTTTGTCGCGGAAGCTACTTTGGATACCGAAAATAACATGTGAGACAAGTATCCTCAACTGTTCTTCAAACAAGGTACTGCCTTCTTCTTTCCTTAGCCTTTTTCCCTATGTTTTTACACATTGGGACGAGTAATAGGTAAATTGGTATCTATCGTAATGACCTATTCATGTTATTTTTGAAATGCAACCGAGGTGAAATTGGGGCCTGAAAAACTTTTTTGTTGTATTTGAGTTTTCAAACCTTGTCCAGATGTGGAGGAAATTTGAGTCACTAAAGTGTATAGAAATCTGGTAGCAACCGGGTGCAACTATTACCATGTTCTGACATAACTTTGTATTAGATTACCACGTTTCACCATAATATTGGATCCAATCTCCATGTTCCGGCATAAATATGGGATTCAATTTCCACATTATGACAAGCTAACTGTTTAGGTTTTGGTTTCGTGAGAGGACCAATGATGTGATGATAACTGTTAAATGTGTTGTTGATTCTTCATGTTGATAATGTTGTATAATTTAATATATATGTATGTGAGTATACAGTTTCTTGACTTTCTTATGTTACACTAGTGGAATAATCGTGTGATCCTACCAATACATTGTGGTTGTGTTCTGATATTGCACTTGCTCTTATTTTTGTTGAGTATAGTGTATCTTCAGGCGACTATTGAAAAACTTTTCTTTATAGATCAGTGATCGTAGCTTCAAATTCAAGGTTGAGCGAATTATTTCGGGCTGTCATGGGATTCTCTTTCATCTATGTCAACCATTTCCTGACTTAGACATTTTTTTCTAGTTAGTTGAATAGTTCTTTAGTTTGGGGATGTAACCCATCTTGTTTAGACTTAGTGTTCTTATTAGATGTTTTGGAACATTGATATTTAGATTCTAAGTAATTAAATTCCGTATTTGTTTAGTTAGTTTACTTTCTTCCATATCTTAATTGGCTTAGTTTTTGTTTAGTTGCTTAGTTTGGATTGTAGTAATAGTTCTCCCAGCATAGGGTTTGTGTGGGTGTCAATCACGATGGTCTTGTTCGTAACAATTTCTTTTTTGATATTAGTGATTTTGATAAATGATTTTCCCTTGTCAATTAATGATCTTGATTTTTAAATTTTTTTTCTATCGTTCTTTCTAATGATTTTTTAATCGAATTTGTGTCATTTTAAAGGTTTATGTTATCCATGTCTTTTAAGATGAACTTATTATGTATCATTTTAAAGTATGTTTTATTCAAAAAGCATGAAAATCGTATTATAAAGTTGAATGTATAAAGTTGAATGTATAAAGTTATATACTTCTTTCTTCTCTTTTTATTGTGGATGTGTTGCTATTTGGAAGTCAAATAAAATTTTAATTGAATATAATTTTCTCCCAAATAAAAATCAAAATATTTGAATTATTCGCCATACTGACTAGCAATATTTTTAGTATAATTTTCAAATATGTATTTTTATTTTTAAAAATTTTAAGGATTTGTCCCTAGTTAATTAAAACCACGATGTGGGTAGAAGCTGTACAGAATCACAACTAGTTTCATATGGCTTTGAATAGAGCACTTATGTCATTATGGCAGTAGAGGCAAAGCTATCATTTTAAGTTTAAGGATTCTAATGGTTTTTTTTTAGAAAAAAAAAATCAGCTTATTAGGTTATGGATATATTGTTTATACTCCCTTCACCACATTTTATCTTAAAGTGTTATTATTTGAGGAGTCCCGCATTTTTTAAAAAACAAATGTTGTTTCATTAGATATGTTTACTTCGAGTACTTATCGTGTAGTTTTTAAATCTATACACATTATTTTTATAACTTTAAAGAATTTATATTCAAACTCATAGTTTCAAGCCTTATAATTTCACATATTATAGTGTCACGCTCTGTGCCTAAACCCTGAGTGTGACCAACACTCCAAGACAACTATTAGCCTCGAGCAGACCCTTTGCCTGGCTTACTCAGTGAACGACTTAAATACAAGATATAACTCATGTAATAACTTAAAAGTTATACTTAGCCAATGTTGCAACTCATGTCTGAAATGCTTACAAATGAAATGAACAACACTAAAGAACTATGCTATATGTCTATGAAGCCTCTAAACAAAGATGGATGTTGGGATAGGACTCCCAATCATCCTAATAACCGAAAAATGAAATTCAAGCAATAAAAGATGTCCTCCAGAATGTAAGGAGATTCACCAACTGACTCTCAGTTGCTCACTGGATCGACGGTACGCAGGATGACAATCATAGTTACATGTGTATCCATCATAAGACGATGCTGGCCATCTGGCATCAATACATGGAATGTAAGAATATGATAGTTTGAAAACTAAATACAACTTAAGCTTAAAAAGTATGTAAAGAGAACACTTACCTATGCTCTTATCATGTCAACGAATAATTTAACTCAATATAGAGCCAAAAGACATATGCAATATATATAAATATTGTAAGACAATGGAAAAACTTAGTTTATTATAGAAAATGCAATAAAAATCAATTTTACATATCTAATGAAGTAACATATTTTTTTGTGGGAGATTCTATCATCGAGAACCACCACTATGAGCTTAAGTGGAGATACAACGTCTTGCCCACACTGCTAGAACAGTTATATACTTTGCCGTCACATAGAACTACTTAAATTTGTTTATATACTAGCTTAACTTAAGTGAACATCTAAAAAGTATGATCCTTTAATACCCATGATTGTTACATGATTTCTGGAGACTTGAGTTAATATGAACTCGCATCCCAATATCGGTGCTCAATAATACACCAAAAAATTCACTTAGTCATATGTTTTTAAAATAAACTTCTTTTTTTGGGTTGATATTGTTATTCAACACTTAGCTTAAAATCTCTCATGGAATTGATGTTCCTTTCTTGTTCAAATGTGAGAACATTTATGAACTCTCAAAGAATACTTAGTCTCCTTATAAATTTTGAGAAATGAACTCAACTCTTTAATTTTTACTTAACTTGAAACTTTAGTCTGAAAAAAAATATAAAATGTTTGTAAAGACTCTTGAAAACTTTTAAGACCTTTGCTTTGAGTTTCTTCTTAACCGTTAGACTTGACTCTTGACTTCTTTGACTTCGATCATACCTTTACAGGAATAGAATTATGGATTCAAGGTTCATGATCTCATATTTATAGATGATTTCATAATATTTATATGTACCATAGACTGTAATAATCAACTAGGAAACATTGGTACATCACTAGAGAACTAGTACTGAATGATGGGGGAAGAATGGGGAGAATTGGCGACCCTGGTGCTCTAAGAGGCTTGTGGAGCTAGACCTCAAACGTACAAAGACTTTCCTTTGGGACTCTGGGAGACGCTTTTTCTGGTGCGACACCCCAGAGGCCAACGGACAAAGACTTATTACCTTTGGGACTCTAGGAGGCTCAACGACCTAGGTTATCCCAAGCGTTCGTCGACTTTTCTCCTTCGTTTTTATCTCTTAATGTTCTAAACATACTTGGTTCTTTCACCAAAAACATAGGATCATTATAACTGTTAATATACAATAGATCCAACCCGAAATTACACCGAGAAATATGAATCAAACTATCAAGAAACTTCAACAACACAACCAGTAAGAGCTCAACGAAAGTTTCAACAATGTTTTTCGAGAACTCAATTTCATAAAATTCAAAACTTTAATGCATGAATTAAAACATGGTTGGCGCGTGTATGAACTAACACTACTTTATGTGGTCTGACATACCTTTTTAGGGATCACCACTGAGGAATTCCACAGGCAAAGCTTGAGCGTTCTTGTCGATTCTTGATTTCTCTTCTCTTTTTTCTTGTTTTCTCTCTTCTCCAAGCGCTAGCATGAGTTTTACTTTTTCTAAACTTAACAAAGATCTGGTTTTACCCCAATTAATAACTTAAAGTGATTTGATTTAATTAGGTATAGAAAACACAACTTTTTCCTTCTCAAATCCGGATTGGGCTTTCCTTTTTCCAACAAGTCAACTTTCGAATGGCATAACTACATCGTCCGAACGAGGAATTGTGGAAACTCGGCTGGAAATATTGTTCTAAGGGCTTTCCAACCATATTTCTAACTACAGGCAACTCATCCCGAGCTAGGAGTTATGGTCGTTTAAGTTGACAAAAACACACCTTTTAACTTACTTAAAATTTCTAGATTTTTTTATTCTTTCAAAATAAGTATTTTCAGTTTTTAAACTCTTTTCTAGTTCTTTATAAATGTGAGGTGTTACAGTATATCCCTCTTGAGAACATTCGTTCTCGAATGAGGTTACTCGTACAATACATAGGGTAGAAAAATCAAGTTCAAAAACCCACAAGTAATTGCATCCAAACAACTTGCTTACTCAAAATTTAGATACTACTAAGAAGAAATTCAGAACCTTCGTGTGCATTTTATCCAGATTTTAAAAAGATGCAAATATCTCTTCTTCATTTCCTATTTAACTTCCCATGTAGTTTCTTCAACAAATCGTTCCTCCAAAGTACCTGAACTGGTGCTACCTCTTTTGTTCTCAACTTGTGAACTTCGCTATCTAGGATTTGCACCGGAATCTCCTCATAACACAAGTTATATTTGATCTCAATAGTCTTAGATAGAATGATCAAGAAGGATCACTCATAGACTTCTTCAATGATACACCGCTAACTCTTCTGGTAGCTCTAACTCATAATCTACTTTCCAATCCTCTTGGAATTTCTATATGGACCAACATACTGGGGACTAGGTAAATACAAAAAAAAGGGATACAATGGCAATTAAAAATGGCATTAAAGTCCATAACTATGGACGCTATAGTCATTTCCAGCCAATGCCCTTTGGCCGTTGTATCAAAGGCCAGCAAAGAATTTTTGCAGCCATTTGGGGAAAAGTTTGTAAAGTCAAGCTCTATTGCCGCTAAATCTCATTTGATTTAGTGGCAATTGGTTGTGGCAACTAAAAAGGCTACAACATCCAATCCAAAGTGGTTAGGTTTCTCATGTAGCATCCATTTATATAGCAACTAAAACCAACTAACTTGTCGCTAAAACACATTTGTTCTAGCAGCAATTGCTTGCGGCAATTTAGATTGCTCCGAAATCTAATCATATAGTAGTTATATTTTTGTAGTGTCCATTTTTATAGCCGGTAAATCCTACTAAATTGGTGCTAAAGCGCATTACTTCAAGTGGCAATAAAGGTAGGTTTTTACAAAAATTTAATACAACAATCATGTTCTTGTAGCGTCCATTTTGATATCTAGTAAATTCGATTAAAATGCCGCTAAAAATTCATATTATTAAGGACAATGGTTTAGTAGTAATTATAAAGGCTAGAATATCCTTTTGAAATCATATTAATTTCCCCTATTTTACGTCCAACATTTTTATCTAGAAAATTCACTTAGTTTGATGCTAAAATTCACAAACATTAATGACCAATTTGTTAGCCATAAATAATAATGACCACATCCGTTGATAAAATTATCTAGTTCGCATTTCTACCGATAAATCCTGCAAATTTTTAATCAAAACAGAGCCTATTGGATGTGATGATATTTGTCAAATGCTAAAAAATATATAATATAATTCCTAAAACACAATAGATCTCATCAAATCGAAACAAAATAATTTAATAATCAAAACTGTAGTATCATAACCTTAAAACTAAATTTATTTTAATGAACTAGTATCATTATATATCAAATCCAATACCTTAGTGTCTTCAATGAATTTCCACAATGGTTCACCATATTGAAATAATTCACAGGCATTATTTTTTAAAATCATATTGCATGATCTGAAATAATAAAATAAATGTGTCAAGAAGAAGAAATTGAATTGATAAAAAGATCATCAGATCAAACAAGTTCTCATACTCTTACAAAATATTTACTAGACAAAATGTTTCATAAAAAAAGCTATGTGCAAATACCAATGACCCTAGTATGCGAAAGACACTTCATTATGAATATATTCACAACCTAGACAACAAACAAACAAAAAGCAAAAGCACATTCATTGCATGAGAAATAAACCATGAAAGAACGGAAGCAATCTGTCCGGATGTGTCCTGTTGAATATACAATGCATAAACCCTATGCTTCAAGTAGCAAACATACTTCAAGAAGAATAATGATAAAACTTATAAGACTATATGTCATATACATATACATAAACATACATTAATTTATGTTTCAAAACCCCTATTCAATAGGGTCTAAGAACCAATCAAATTTACATCAGTATTGAACACTCAAATCCTATTTAAGGTTTAACAAAATGCAATAAATACTAACAGGCAGCAAGCCAGAGAATGATAGAAACAGAAAGTTCATACAGTGGAGGAGAAAATAAGTGCACAAAGTAGCTTCAGTAATTAGACCACTAATATGCAAATATACCTAAAAAACCTATAGTAAAAAGTAAGTACACTTCAAGCAGCGGCGCTTTTTGATCCTTCAATGTATATATCTGTTATATTACGAAATCACAACACTAACCAACAATTTAAGTTTCTACGAAGCGAAGCTAATAAAGTAACCCAACCAAGGGTTAGGGTTGTGTCCCAAGAGAGTGGTAATCAAAGTAGTAGCTACCTAGAATTCTTTTCTAAATAGTGATAGCTCAAGACATTTTCAAGTTAAACACAACTTAAATTTAATTTTTGATACCATAGTGTACAAATATCAACGAAAAAGGATTTTAGTCACAAGTAGTAGAATAGAAAAAAAAAAGGAGAAAACAAGTATGGGAGTGAGTTCTTTGGGTGTGACCGCAATATATGTAGACACAAACTAATGGCTACATGCTTTTTATATGAAAATTTGCAAGACAATGGTCACTAGGCTACGCTTTAGGTGAAATCACCAATAAAATGCATCTAATCCTATAAGAAAGAATGCCCCAACAGTAATATCAACATAGATTTTCTAAATCACACCACAAAATTGGGTTTTTAGCAGCACATCAAGCAAAAACAAATATACTTAAAATAATAAAGGAATCAAGTGGGTATAAGATATTGAACCTTAATTATAGCAAAGGAAGGTAAATGGAGAAAATACATTTCCAAGATAGGCTTTCTTCAAGCTTCGTCAAAACCCTCTCCAAACTTGAGAGAAAACTTAAGAGGAAGGTTTCTAAAATAATACTAAGTGTAACTTTTTACCCTCTAAGATATTCTTCTAAATAATGAAAGAGTTCAGTATTTATAGACTTCAAATTTAGTGTCGGTGAATCCATTCGGCGTCTTTAGTCATGATCGCCTAGAAATTCGGTGGCTTTCCCTTTCTCTCGTTCGTCGCCGTTTCTGCCTTGCCTTAATATCAATGAATGTGGCATCGTTGGGTCGAATAACTCTGCTTCGCTGAACAATTTCGCAAAGCATCGACTTCTTCTTTTCGTCTCCTTTTGATTCACTTCCTTTAGGTATCACTTTTTATAGCATTAGGTAGAACTTTGCTATACGGTGTATCTCTAGAGTAATTTGCGATGTGCACTTTGAATCTTAAGCTCTTTTCATAAGTTTTGTGCCTAATTGTCCATGCTCCACCAAATTCCCAAACATCTTAAACGTAGAAGTTATTATTAGATATTGAGATAAAACACACAATGTAGGACACTATTCGCATAAAAATAAGGCCCTAAATGAGCCCAATTTGACGACTCATCAAACACAAACACAAGCAATTAGCATACCGCAACGTGATACCCGATCCAAAAGTTATATCGAAACGTGGCAATATTATCCGTGTTAGTTATGTTGTAATTTCATCCCATCTTTATGTTGAAACAGGGCAATCTTATCCACGTTAGTTGTGCCAGAACGTGTCAATCTGACCCTTCAACACACCACAATCAAAAACACAAGTACACTCTTAAGTTATACAATCAAGAAGTTATTCATGCATATAGTCACTCATCTATCTCATTTAGAACAAGTGTGATCAATAATGCATCATTCATATGCATACAAGTATAAAAATGAAGAATGTACATACATACATCACCCAATCATAGAATCACAACCATCACCTACCTCGAATAAAAATTTGAATCCCCTAAGGAACTTGAATCTTCCTTTTTTCTGTTTCTTTCCGCTTGTTTTAGGTCTACAAATAATTAATACATGCAAGGATCATCAAACAATATCAAATTACCCGGATCATAAAAATAATGTCAAACTCAGGTCAACCCTTGATCTCATGTATCCAAACTAGGGGTTTTGCACCATGGTTTAAATTCAAAACCTTCCCCCATTGCTAATAACCCAAGAAAGTAAATACAACAGATCAAAAAAAATGGAATCGGCAGGTGAAAATCTTACCTTTAGCCTCAAGAATGGTGGAAAACATTCAAGAAGTCGTATGGGATCGTTCCTTATCTCTAAAAGCTTACAATCACATAATAAAGTCATTTTAGGGTTTATTTACGACTTTAAGTCGCATTTGGCCCCGCCAGAGCCACCAAATCCAGCACAAGATTTGCTTGAATGAAACAGTGAGTCATTTAATTAATTCCAAGACCACTATTTGACAACAGACCTCTACCCAACGCCACTCAGAAAATACCTTTTACTCTAAGATCAATTTTGGGAGTTCTATTGTCCCTTATTCAATTTTGTAAAGTTATACGAGTTCCTTCACGACTTATCTAACTGCTCATGTAATCAAATTATAAATAAATCACCTTAGTTCAACCACATATCCGTACACCATAATGACTCCTAATTCATCCAAATTTAGACTAGGTTGAGAAAATCTTTTCTGGCCTCAATTCTTTTCCATTAGCTTTTTCATAACGAGGAAAATCAGGTTGTTACAAAGTGCAATCTTATAATTGGGGTCTTAAAGTGATAGTGTGTATGTACACATTATCACTATATGGTGGAGGTTGTTTCCTATGGAACTTTGATTAAAGTAAAGTCAACGCTTCTTAAAAGATTCTAAAATGTCTCTCCTCTTTCAACTTTCCACATGTAAGGTTATTATAGGAAACTTGAATTCAAAACATTTGCTAGCTACAAATAGTGATCGGTTTGCTGAGGTGTATTAAACTTTTAAAGTTGAATGGTTGAGGTTATTTCACACATGTTTGGAGATTATAATATAGCATAAATAAATTGAAAAATAGAAAAATAGAAAAATATAATATATTTGGAAGTAACTGATAAGTAGTACTACATTAAGACTGATCACCTTAGTATGACATTTTATTATCAGAAAGAAAGTAAAAAAAACAAAAAAAAAGGCTTCTAAAACATTAAATATATGTTTAATAATTTCTATTAGATAGTATACTTGTGTTTTTCGCATATCATTCAATGCATAATAACAAAATAAGAAAAAACATTCAAAATAAGGATTATCATAGTTCAACATGTATCAAGAAAAATAAATGAAGTCTTCGTTGATTTATGGGATCTAAAGGAACAATCAATCATGCCTATAAAAAGGAAGAAAAGTGAAGTTGAATATAATAAGTGAAACGTGAAGTTTTTTGCGCATGTCAAGTCTTTCCATCATCTACTCTTCGGTTCTCAATGTGGCCATTTTGTTACGTGATTTAATCTCTACTGCATGGAGATATCAATAACATCGGACCATATTTTTTCTTTTTCTTGTTGGTGGAGATTAGTTATTTGATGTAATTGAAGTCATTGTTTTCTGTTGTATTATGGAAACCAATTCTTGTATAATGCTATATATGTAATTTTGAAATATTTGATTTGTCTTTTTCTTGTAAAAGACATCATATCATTATTATTGATTCTCTGTTTCGGGATGTTTTTGGATCCTAATTTAATGGTGATACACCGTTCATGCGTGAAAATGTATGGCATTATCTGTTTGAAACCTCGTTGGAAGATGCTAAAGTTTTTCTTGCTAAAATTGGGCCTGACGTCTCTCAGTTTGGTTTTGAGAATCGAATATCACCCACATTGTTTCTACCACTCTGGTTCCACGAAATGACTCTCTAATCAAAATCTCTAACAGATTTATATTTGTTGTTTACTGTCAGCTAAAGAAGATCAATATAAACTGGGCTCTGTGGGTCCGAAAATAAGTTGTTGAATTTTTTGGGAATACGAACTCCATTGCAAAATTACCCTATGGACTGCTTATCTTTAGGATTATTGTCGATTGTCTTGTGGGGCTCTCTAATACAAGCCTACATTGATTGATGCTACATATGATACTCGAACTTTTTCGAGAATGAATTATGTGTTTATAACGAGAAAATTTTAAGTAGGAGTTTGTCCAATCTAGGGTCTATACACCCCGGGCTACTAGAATCTCTGCTGACTTCGTAGCATTGCTCTTCATGGAAGCTGAGCACATTAAGGTAAGGCTCGATAGTCTTGAATCCCATATACAGGGTTTTATAGGATGCCCTTTGAAATGTGTTGCAACTCCACAAGGACTCCAGTATCGATATTGGAAAGCTTCGGCTTGAGGTTGGAGCACTTAAGAAGGATGTCTCTCATTCTGTTAAAACTATTCTAAAGAAGTCAACTCCATCAAAGATGGAGCTGACTCCGCTAATAATCAACTGGTTGTCACTGTGTACACTTCATACTACTCTTTCCCTAAGACTCTTGCGAAATCTCTTACCACGTTCTGCAGGAACATGGTCATCTCCTCTTCGATTGTCAAAGTTTCCATTTTCTTATGTGATTTAGGGTGTGTTAGGTATGAAGGAAAATTTTTTCCATGAAAAATTTCCTAGAAGATATTTTCCTAGAAAACAAGTAGATTTATAACTTCTTTTCTCATATTTGGTTAGTGAGTAGAAAATATTTTTAGTAAATGATTTTTAATATTTGATTTATGAACGAAGAATATTTTTAAGAAATATCTTTTATTTTTATTATAATAGAAAATAACTTTTTAAAATTGAATTTTAAATTTTTTTTGGGGGG
>NC_028637.1:40747966-40751255 GCF_001406875.1 Solanum pennellii | reverse complement strand
GGCTGGGGGTGGAGGCTAGGGGTGAGATAATAAAAAATAGGATTTGAGATTATTTTTTAACATCAAATTGAGAATTTATTTTGGGAGGTGAGGTGGGGTGGGGGTGTGGAGGTCGAGTGAAGGGGTGAAAAAATTAAAATTTGAATTCGAAAATACTTTTTAAAAACAGAGTTCATTTTTTTCCTTTTTTTTATTTCGGGGGAGGTGGTTGAGGGTTGGTGGTAGGGTCGAGGGTAGGGGTGAAAAAATAAAATTTTGAAGTTGAAATTTTTTTTAAAAAAACAAATTAATTTTTTTTCTGGAGGAGGTGGAGGTAACATTGTGGTCGGGGGGAAGGCGAAGTGAAAATATAAAATTTCAAATTGAAAATATTTTGTAGAAATTGCTGTTTTTAATAAAAAAAAATGTAATTTGAAGTTAGACGAGAATGTTAGAAAATCTTTTCAGAACTTTTGTCCGAACAAAACATGAGATAATTGTAAAACAAAATTCTAGAAAATATTTTCCTCCATACCAAAAATGCCCTTAATCTCTAATCTAACATTCGTATTCTAGAATTACATCGGTACAAATCTTCTATTGTAACATCTCGTAACTCGTAGTAGCCATTGTTTTTCTTGTGCGTGTAGATTAGTTATTTGATGTAATTGAAGCCATTGTTTGTTTTTGTTTTCTCGAGACCATTTCTTGTATATTTCTTATATGTAATTTTTAAATATTTGAATTGCCTTCTGCTAGTAGATGTCAGGATTTTATAAACGGAAAAGGGCCTAAAATACCCTTGAAGTATTGAAAATGGTACACAATTACCCTCCATCCACCTATTGGCCCCCAAATACCCTTCACATCCACCTTTGGGTCCAAATTTACCCCTTCACTAACGGACCAAAATTAAAAATAATTAAATAATATTTTTTAATTACGTGGCACTCACCCATTGGTTGTAATTTAATTATTTAAAATAATTTTAAACCCACCCATTTTAACCAAACCCGCCCCCACTTGACCCAATTTTAAAAAAAAATCATCTAATTAAAATACCCTAAAACCTTATTCCTCCAATTTTCACAACTTCCATGGACTCCATTGTATTCTTCTTCTTCATTAAGGATTTTATTAAAAACATATAAGAATTTTATTCATTTAAGCATAACTTTAATAACACGATAGAATTCGAAATTAATATTTGTACATGTGAATCGTTCAACTCAATATATATAAGTTTAGTCATTGGGTTTGTGATTTAATTTGAGTTTATTGGAAAAACTAAAAAGAAGCTCTCCTTATAAATGTTACTAAAATAATTATGCAATGACAAAAGCCTATTAAATCCTAAAGCAGACAANACGGAAAAGGGCCTAAAATACCCTTGAAGTATTGAAAATGGTACATAATTACCCTCCATCCACCTATTGGCCCCCAAATACCCTTCACATCCACCTTTGGGTCCAAATTTACCCCTTCACTAACGGACCAAAATTAAAAATAATTAAATAATATTTTTTAATTACGTGGCACTCAACCATTGGTTGTAATTTAATTATTTAAAATAATTTTAAACCCACCCATTTTAACCAAACCCGCCCCCACTTGACCCAATTTTAAAAAAAAATCATCTAATTAAAATACCCTAAAACCTTATTCCTCCAATTTTCACAACTTCCATGGACTCCATTGTATTCTTCTTCTTCATTAAGGATTTTATTAAAAACATATAAGAATTTTATTCATTTAAGCATAACTTTAATAACACGATAGAATTCGAAATTAATATTTGTACATGTGAATCGTTCAACTCAATATATATAAGTTTAGTCATTGGGTTTGTGATTTAATTTGAGTTTATTGGAAAAACTAAAAAGAAGCTCTCCTTATAAATGTTACTAAAATAATTATGCAATGACAAAAGCCTATTAAATCCTAAAGCAGACAAACAAAATTATTGTAAGGGCTAAAAAGATAAATCTTTTTATATACGTCAAGGACCATTTTGATAAGCTGATATATATGAAGGAAGAAGAAGAAGATAATGGAGTCCATGGAAGTTGTGAAAATTGGAGGAATAAGGTTTTAGGGTATTTTAATTAGATGGGTTTTTTTTTAAATTGGGTCAAGTGGGGCGGGTTTAGTTAAAATGGGTGGGTTTAAAATTATTTTAAATAATTAAATTACAACCAATAGTTGAGTACCACGTAATTAAAAAATATTATTTAATTATTTTTAATTTTGGTCCGTTAGTGAAGGGGTAAATTTGGACCCAAAGGTGGATGTGAAGGGTATTTGGGGGCCAATAGGTGGATGGAGGGTAATTATGTACCATTTTCAATACTTCAAGGGTATTTTAGGCCCTTTTCCGTTTTATAAAAAGACGACGGGTTGTCAAGTTATTTAAATTTCCTTTTATATTATTTGAGTAACAGTTAACATACCTACTACTATAAAAATTTCTAGAGGTTAACTCTATTGATATATACTTATAATAGAATGAAAGACCTTAATATTTTTTACTAATGTAATTTTATTCCATAAGTAAAATTTATGAATTTCTAACCTATTACCAACGAATTCTGAAAAATCGATATTTATTTACCAACACATTTTCTCTACATTACTAAAGTTTTTAACGGATTCTAATGAAGTTCTTTTTTTATTGAATATACCAACTGTTTACTTACAAAAATTTAAAATATATACAACCAAATTTACTAACCTATTTTATATCTGCTATTGAAGATACTAACGGGATACAACCAAAGTTTTTGTTGGTAAATTTGCCAACTAAAAGGTTAGAGTAAATTTTCATAAATTATTGACAAAATCTCCAGGTGGTTACAACAGATTTTTGGTAAGTAAGTTTATCAACGATTATAATTGGTTGGTATAATATCGACAAGACTTTTAGCAACACTTTGATTTGTATTAGTAACGGGTAAGTAACTGTACTATGAACCAATTTGATAAGTTTACCGACAGATATTGATATTTTTGTTGATAATTATGACTTATTTTTTAGAGTGAGTGTAACGACCTGTTTAGTCGATTCGAGCAGTAAGATTATTTTGATAAAAACTGACTGGGTCGACGGACCACGCGACGGACCGTCATGGTCACGACGGCCCGTGATGGATTCCGTCGTCCCATACTTGTGAATTTTCTTCTGCTACTTTTCTCATTACCCTCGACGACAAGTAGGACGAACCATCATAGGCACGACGGACCGTCGAGGTACTTCGTTCCAAAACACTTAAACTCTTAAAATCTGGGTACTGAGATCGACTCTCTGAACTTC
>NC_028637.1:40740280-40743857 GCF_001406875.1 Solanum pennellii | reverse complement strand
TGTAATTCTGGGTATGACTTGGTTTTCCCCAAATTTTGCAATCTTAGATTGTAATGCTAAAACGTTGACATTGGCCAAGCCTTGGACAGATCCGCTAGTGTGGGAGGGTGACTACATTTCCACCCCAGTCCGTATTATCTCTTTTCTCCGCGCTAAGAGGATGGTTAGTAAAGGTTGTTTAGCCTTCTTGGCACATCTCAGGGATGATACTTCCAAAGTACCTTCGATTGAATCTGTTTCGATAGTCTGCGAGTTTCTGGATGTGTTTCCTGCAGACCTTCCTGGTATGCCACCGGATAGGGATATCGATTTCTGTATCGATCTGGAGCCGGGTACTCACCCCATTTCCATTCCCCCTTATAGAATGGCTCCAGCTTAGTTAAGGGAGTTAAAGGCCCAACTTCAGGAGTTGTTAGGGAAAGGTTTTATTAGACCAGGTGCATCCCCTTGGGGCGCTCCCGTTTTATTTGTGAAAAAGAAGGATGGAAGCCTTCGGATGTGCATAGACTACAGGCAGCTGAATAAGGTAACTATTAAGAACAAGTATCCTATTCCTCGAATTGATGATTTGTTCGATCAGTTACAAGGTGCTTGTGTCTTCTCTAAAATTGATCTGAGATCCGGTTATCATCAATTGAAAATACGGGCAGCAGATGTGCCAAAGACTGCTTTTCAAACCAGGTATGGTCATTACGAATTCTTAGTAATGTCTTTTGGGCTTACGAATGCCCCTGCTGCTTTCATGAGTCTGATTAACGGGATTTTTAAGCCATATCTGGATCTCTTTGTTATTGTATTCATCGATGATATACTAATATACTCAAAGAGCAGGAAAGAACATGAGGAGCATTTGAGAATTGTATTGGAGTTGTTGAGGGAGAAAAGACTTTATGCCAAATTCTCCAAGTGTGAGTTTTGGCTAGATTCAGTGTCCTTCTTGGGGCACGTGGTTTCTAAGGATGGAGTGATGGTGGATCCTTCTAAGATTGAAGCAGTGAAGAGTTGGGTAAGACCTACTAATGTTACAGAGGTAAGAAGCTTTGTTGGTTTAGCTAGCTACTACCGTCGATTTGTCAAGGGATTTTCTTCTATTGCTTCGCAGCTAACAAATTTGACTAAGCAGAATGTTCCCTTTGTATGGTCGGATGAATGTGAAGAAAGTTTTCAGAAACTCAAGACCTTGTTGACAACTGCACCAATTCTTACCTTGCCAGTGGAAGGTAAGAATTTAATCGTCTATTGTGATGCATCTTATTCCGGGTTGGGTGCAGTGCTAATGCAGGAAAGAAGTGTAATTGCTTATGCTTCGAGACAATTAAAAGTGCATGAACGTAACTATCCGACCCATGATTTGGAGTTGGCTGCAGTAGTATTTGCATTAAAGCAATAGAGACATTATCTATATGGGGTGAAGTGTGAAGTCTATACAGATCATCGTAGTTTACACTATGTCTTTACTCAGAAGGATTTGAACTTGAGGCAGAGGAGGTGGATGGAACTATTGAAGGACTATGATATTACTATATTGTATAACACAGGAAAAGCTAATGTTGTGGCAGATGCTTTAAGTAGAAAAGCAGGGAGCATAGGTAGTTTGGCCTATTTACAGATTTCTAGACGCCCATTGGCTATAGAGGTTCAGACTTTGGCTAATGACCTTATGAGGCTGGAAGTACTAGAGAAAGGAGGACTTTTGGCCTGTGTGGAGGCAAGATCCTCTTTTCTTGACAAGATTAAGGAGAAGCAGTTTACTGATGAGAAGCTGAGCCGAATTCGAGATATGGTATTGCGAGGAGAGGCTAAAGAGGCAATAATTGATGAGGAAGGTGTTTTGAGAATTAAGGGAAGGGTATGTGTGCCCCGTGTTGATGATTTGATTCACACTATTCTTACAGAGGCTCATAGTTCAAGGTACTCTATACATCCTGGTGCAACCAAAATGTATCGCGACCTAAAGCAACATTTTTGGTGGAGTAGAATGAAGCGCGACATTGTTGATTTTGTTGCCCAATGCCCGAATTGTCAGCAAGTAAAGTATGAACACCAGAGGCCTGGAGGAACACTTCAGAGAATGCCCATTCCTGAATGGAAGTGGGAAAGGATTGCAATGGATTTCGTGGTTGGTCTTCCCAAGACATTGGGTAAGTTTGATTCTATTTGGGTAATTGTTGACAGGTTAACTAAGTCTGCTCACTTCATTCCGGTCAAGATGACTTACAATGCAGAGAAGTTAGCCAAACTCTATATCTCGGAAATTGTTCGATTGCATGGAGTTCCACTCTCCATCATATCAGATAGAGGTACGCAGTTTACTTCTAAGTTTTGGAGAACATTACATGCTGAATTAGGTACTAGGCTGGATCTTAGTACTGCATTTCACCCTCAGACCGATGGTCAGTCTGAGCGAACGATTCAGGTGTTAGAGGATATGCTTCGTGCATGTGTGATAGAATTTGGTGGTCATTGGGATAAATTCTTACCCTTAGCAGAGTTTTCATACAACAATAGCTATCACTCAAGTATTGATATGGCTCCATTTGAGGCACTGTATGGGAGGAGATGTAGGTCTCCCATTGGTTGGTTTGATGCATTTGAGGTAAGACCTTGGGGTACCGATCTTTTGAGGGAATCGTTAGATAAGGTAAGATTCATTCAGGATAAGCTTCTAGCAGCTCAGAGCAGGCAGAAGGAATATGCAGATCGAAAGGTTAGGGACTTGAATTTTATGGAGGGTGAACAAGTCTTGCTGAAGGTTTCACCCATGAAAGGGGTGATGCGGTTTGGTAAGCGAGGTAAACTTAGTCCAAGGTATATTGGGCCATTTGAAGTTTTGAAGCGTGTGGGGGAGGTGGCTTATGAATTGGCATTGCCTCCAGGACTCTCAGGAGTGCACCCGGTATTTCATGTGTCTATGCTGAAAAAGTACCATGGGGATGGAAACTACATTATTCGCTGGGATTCAGTTCTTCTTGATGAGAATTTGTCTTATGAGGAGGAGCCGGTTGCTATTCTAGCTAGAGAAGTCCGCAAGTTGAGATCAAAGGAGATTGCATCTATCAAGGTTCAGTGGAAGAATAGGCCAGTTGAAGAGTCTACTTGGGAGAATGAGGCGGATATGCAAGAAAGATATCCCCACCATTTTACAGATTCAGGTACTCTTTCTCGCCCTTGCTTTTCTTCCTGTGATCGTTCGGGGACGAACGATGGGTAAATTGGTATCTATTGTAACGACCTGTTTAGTCGATTCGAGCAGTATGATTATTTTGATAAAAATTGACTGGGTCGACAGACCACGCGACCGACCGTCATGGTCACGACGGCCCGTGATGGATTCCGTCGTCCCATGCTTGTGAATTTTCTTCTACTACTTTTCTGATTACCCTCGACGACAAGTAGGACGAACCATCATTGGCACGACGGACCGTCGAGGTACTTCGTTCCAAAACACTTAAACTCTGAAAATCTTGGTACTGAGATCGACTCTCTGAACTTCACGACGGAACTGCAGGACGGACCGTCGTAGGTACGACGGACCATCACAAACCCTTTACAGAATTTGACTCTCTGAACTTTGTGA
>NC_028637.1:40704285-40740006 GCF_001406875.1 Solanum pennellii | reverse complement strand
AGAAGAAAAAGAAAAAGACAGAAAGAGAACGAACGAGCGAGAGAGAGAACGAAGAGGAAAGCAAAAAAGCATTGGGGAGATAGCTTTCTTGATCATGATTATTCGGTGGAGGTAGGTTATGGTTTATGCTATGTGATAGTAAACTCTTAATAGCGATTGATATGTATTGGGTGGTATTGTAAAGTCTTCTATATACTTGATTGTGTGTTTGTATGTTGTGATCGTATAATTGTGGTGGTTAGAATGATGAGATTGTTGAATCTTTAATCTTAAATCCTCTCTATTAAGATGATGCTTGACATAAAGAAAGCTTGATGAACTGAAATAATGAGATAGATGGATCGGAGTGTCACGTTCCGACACGTAGGAATAATGGATCGGAGTATCACGTTCCGACACATAGGAATAATGGATCAGAGTGTCACGTTCCGACACGTAGCATTAGGGGATCGGAGTGTCACGTTCCGACACGATAAGATTAAGGAGAAGTAATCTTGAATTTAGTTAATATACTAAATTTCGAAGAATCTATTTCCCAAATGAGTATGGTGTGGAGGCTTGAGTCCTCATAGATGTGCTTGAGGTTGTTGCCAATGGTTCTTTTACTTGTTGATTGTCACCTGTTGAGTATTATGGTTGGTTTTACATTATTATCATATATATTGCTTTCTATTTTGAGTTGGCCGATGATACCTACTCAGTACTTTTTCCTTGTACTGACCCCTACTTTTATGTTCTTCTTGTTGTTTTGTGGAGTGCAGCAAGTGCACCTGTGACTTCGACTCGTCCGCAACTCTAGCCAGTCTTCAGCACGTCAGATTTCAGGGTGAGCTATTGTTCCTAGCTCGGACTGGATTCTTTCATTCACGTCTTGATGTCCTTGAAGCTCGGACATGGACTATCGTTTTACTTATTTTAGTTCTTAAATACTCTTAGACTTAGTAATTTGAGGATAGATGTTCTTGATGTGATGACTTCCAGATTTTGGGGATGATAAGTATTATACTTTAGAAGTTTATTTAATTGATTTCGTTAATGAGTTTTGGATCTTCCGCCTTTTATTTACTATTCAAAATTTATATACTGGTAAACGTTGGGGTTTAGATTGTTGGTTCGCTCACCTAGTAAGATAAGTGTGGGTGCCACTCGCGGCTCGTTTTGGGTTGTGACAGTGAGTCACAATAGAAATTCATAAACTTGAAATCATATATTTGTCTCAATCTAAGATTACATGATACAGGTGTTGATAGGAAGTTGCATATGCTAAATAAAACTAATGAAGTCGTAGGCAAGTTGACTTAAACACATTCCGGATAATGTAAAACAAACAAGAAAAAGGAAAAGCCCAGATCTTCTGTGAATAGTTGAAATTATTTATTATTATCATCCAAATTTGTCCATATATTATATTTATTTTTCTAATCCAAAAGACCTCTTCACACATTAACTAATAAAATTATAATAGTCCAAAAAAAATCAAACTTCTTTAAATTTTTGTTAGTTTATTTCTTTGTTCCTTTATGCACACTAAATCAAGAATCAAGAAACCAAGGTACTTTTTGTTGTGTTTTATTGGTGTTGATATGATCTTTTTAAATATTATTTGTTTTTCATGCAAATAATGGAATGTATATGTTTATAATTAAGGAAAGAATTTATTTGTTTTAGTTTTCATTTTATTAATATTTATTTTTTACAATGCATAAAAGAAATATGGTTGATTTTGATAAACGACGAGCTAGGATGATGAGTGTATGGACATGTAGAATTTAGTAAAAGACATAAAAAGATTTCTTAATTAATAACGAATGTTGTCATAGATGTGGAAAATGTTAATCTAACTTCAATTTTGGGGTTTTTTATTTTTATTTTAAGGATGTTGATAAATTATTTGTTCTTCTGATTTCAGGATCTTAGAGTCTAGATTTTCTTTATTACGTTCGTTTCGATGTTTATTTCATAGTTCATTAAGGCGGAGTTATCGAAACAATTTTTCAATCTATGTCGTCTGTGGTTGATATCTGCAAACTTACTTTTTCAAACTACTGATGTAGGTGATTTTTTTTACTTTTTCGGTTTCCATTTTCTAAAAATAAAAAAATGATTTTGATAAATAAGTTGTTGTTGTCATTTCATGATCTAGAATTTTTTTTTTTCGTTCTTTCCAATGTTTTCTAAACTATTAATTCGAATGTATCTTTTTGGGGGTTCATATTATTTTCGATTAAAATTTTTATTTATTTGTTTATGTTATACTTGTATTTTTGTTGACACCCAATCTTACGACCTTTAACTATTTTAGAAATATTATTCAAATAAATACATTTTTTTAAAAATACATTTCGAGTTTAAAATGTAGTTGGTTTTGTCCAAAAATATATATTTTAGTATGAATACTTTATAAAAAAATTATTATTAAAATATTTTAAGATTATTAATAAATTTTCAAATAATTATTTACTTTAATGTTTAAAAATTTAAGTATGTTTAATTGTATAAAATTATTAAAAAATATATAGTACTAGGTAAACTGCCCGCGCTTCGCGCGGTTGTGAACTATGTTAATAATCTACTTCTGAACATATGATAATACATGTGTTTTTGAGAGGGTACAACCCTACAATAAATTGTCAAGAATATTTTATCCAAAGAGGAAATGAAATGTTTTTTAATCTTACAACGAAAAAGATTTGATTCTAAGTGTTTACAAATATTGTTATTAATTCTTCATTTTACTGTGTTGTTCATCACCAAAGTCTTTACAAAAGATATGCAATTGTTTCACTGGCTAAATTTGTATTTTTGAAAAGTTTTAAAACATTATATTCATTATGCGAGAGTTTTTCTCCTACTCAACACCGCTACATACAAAATCTAAATATTATACATCTTATATAATTATTTACCTACTTGATAAATTAATTAAAATATTAAAAAACATCTATTGGAGTTCAATGAAATAACATATGTTGCTAAAATAATTTGGATTAGATGATGTCTTGGCAGGTCCCTTATTAAAAATTTTAAGCAGTCGATGACACTACTTTGATAGACAAAAGACATATTTAATTGTTTATGTTTTGATTAATATGGTTAAAACTTTATTATTTTTGGGATTTAATCCAAAGTTTATAAGGAGGTAATTATTTCTTTAATATTTCATTAATATAGATCCATCCTACTTTGAGGGGTAATTGATTACTCCAACCTAACATTTGAACCCCAAACGTTAGATTAAAGTTGAGTACAATACTTACCATCCCACTACATTCCTTTATTTTTTGAATATCATTTATCGATTGAACACATCGACAAAGAAAGTTGAATAAATAAAACTCCAAGGTAGTGTTGAACCACCCTAACTTCTTAACATTTAAAGTCCTTTATTGCACATCTCATAGATCTTTTAGCCACTAAAAACTCTATAAATATTAAAGTAATTTATTTCACAAGTTTAAGAATTCTAATCTACATGAGAGCAATAGTCTAATGATTACATGATACTCTTAATTAAGATGTATTTACTTCAACATAATGATCAAAAGCATAAATATAAACAACAAAGTTTCAAACATGGACACAAAAATAAATAAAATAAATAAAATAAATAAAATAAGCTCAAATTAGTGATTGTAAAAAACATACCAGAATCTGTAATAATAAAATGTAATGATCCGAAAGATCCTCTTTAGAATTTTTGAATATTTGTTTAACTTAAGTTAATTAACTAATAATTAAAGGACTAAAGTGTTAATTTATTTAAGACCTCAGACTACTTGACCCATATAAATTAAAATAAGTAGTGGGGTTTTGCACTTTTGAGGTATAACTATTATTCTTCAAAGAAAAACTACTCTAAAGTGTGGGTCGTGCAGCATCCAAAAAAAAAATAGGGCAACCTTCGGCAAGCATAATCTCAATCATGTAAGTACCTGCTCATAACAAAATTTCGCATTGTATACATGATTTAAAGCAATTTCACATGTATATTGAACACAAGTTGGATAATGGCTTTGTTTTTTTTTTTTTGGTCAGCATATATAGTTGACGGAACGGTAATTTGTTAATTGATTTTAGAGTTGTGGAGAAACTACTAATTGTCAAACATCTAAACCTTATCCATTTTATAAGTTAATTAATGTTTGATGAGAAAATCAGAGTGCACCGCCGACCGCCTGTAGCACAGTTATCGTTGGAGTTATGGACAATTAAGGATTTTGGTCAAGAATTGTAGGTAAATTGGAAAAGACAAAAATAGGATGCTTATTTGTGTGATGCTGGCAAAGATTGCCATTATATATAAATATAATGTGAGGATTAAATGAAGTAATGATGAGGTAGTTAATGATTAAATAATAATGAGTGAAATAGAAGCAAATATGTAGATAGTTTAGATTCTGTTTGTTATTCTGTAGCAATTTGTCTAGTTTTATTTTTATTATTATTATTTTTTGTTAGCATATAGTGATTAAGGTTTTAATATATAGAGAAAGGTAATTAAATATTGGAAGTATGATATTATGTGGATATCATTCGAATTTATAATATTGGAAAGTTAAAACTCAGTTCTAGGCTTGGAATCGGAGAATATGAAACTTGACATATTAATCGGATCAAAACTTATGAACTTGACTATAGTTTTGGGTGAAATTTTAATTTAGTCTAGATATATAGCAATATGGTTGTTGTAGTTTTGAAAGCTTATTCTGACTATGTACTTGAATAGAATCCATTGATTTGGAAGCTCAACGGAAAGGGAAGGCTCAAGTCCAAGAGTAATTATTCCATTGGCTAAGGCAAGTGGATTTCTAAACCCTTGTTAAGCGTATGAAATTCGTGTATTACCTTGTGTAGTGTTGAGAATGACTTGGAGACTTGTTGCTTATTTGTTGGTGTTGTAATCCTTGTAGTAAATTCCGCTTTGTTATCAAAATGGTTATCTCCTCATTTTCATTTGAGCATGTCATTTGCATTGTATCTGAGACATGGTTGTGGTAAGAGGATGTACTATTTCGAGGGTCGTATCGCGCGCCGCGATGGATATTATATTTCGAGGGACGTATCGCGCGCCGCGAAAGTTACTATTATCGAGGGTCGTGTCGTGCGCCGCGACAGATACATGGACAAATATGTCACCCATGGGTCCCAGACTGAGAGACAGCGGGTGTGTATCGTTAGGAAAGACATGCATCACTATGCTTGACATTGCATCTCATGACATTGCACATTCTATTATTGATGATTTTGAACGCGTGTTTGCTGATCTTGTGAGTGTTTCTCTGTGAAGCTTGTGACTGTTGAATATTGAGCTGTTATTGAAAATGTGTAAACTGATAGAGTGTGGTTATTGAGTTGTGTGTTTGGTAGACTGTAAACGGTTAGACTGTAGCGTGGAGGTATATATAGGGTGTAAGGAGTACCCGTATTTTGTTCACTTAACTTGTGTTTAGAGGTTTGCTTGTTGGGTACCGCGTGGTTTGGTACTCACCCCTTGCTTCTACAAATTTTTGTAGGTTACGAGCCTGGATTTTTGTGATACCTTCCATTCTCTTCGTTTCCGAGGCATCTTGTGGAGGATTGTGAGGTAGCTGCTTGTCATCTCAGCGAACTTTCCTACTCCAGTTTATGACTTTGTTTTTACTTGAAAGACAACTTCATGTTAGACTTATATTTTATTTCAATTCTAATATTTACATTAGAGGCTTGTGCACGTGACAACCTGGTTTTGGGAAATTGAATTAATATGACTTGGTTTCATAATAGAAATTGTTGTTTGATTGTCATTTACTTCCGCACTTTGTTATATATTGGGTTTTAGGCTGACTTGTCTTGGTGGGATAAGACGAGTGCCATCACACCCATTTTTGGGTCGTGACAAAATGGTACCAGAGCTCCAGGTTCATAGGTCTCACATGTATACAAGCCGAGTCTACGTAGAGTCTCAAGGATCAGTACGGAGACGTCTGTACTTATCTTTGAGAGGCTACGAGGATTACTAGGAAACTTCTTTTTGTTCATTCTTTCTCATCGTGCGTAGTCAACTTCTTTAGTACTGAGTTGTATACTCTTTTGACAGATGACGAGGACTTGAACTAATGTTACTGGTGGTAGAGGGGAGGCACTTCCCGAGGCAGTTGTTGAGGCCCCAGCTAGAGGTAGGGGTAGATCTCGAGCTAGAGGTCGTGCTAGTAGTACGACAGTAGCCAGAGGTCATGGACGTGGAGCAGCATCAGTGAGAGGTCGTGCTAGAGAGGTCTCTACAGAACCTCAGATTGATGACAGAGAGGACCAGGTTCCTCCAGATCCTGTAGGCACACCTTTGCTTCAGGATACACTATTGAGGGTGTTAAGTGTGCTAGAGGGCTTTTCTCAGGGTGGTGGGGCGACTACCACACCACCTGACTCTCGTACTAGAGAGGGGGCTCAGACCCTAGAGCAGCAACAAACTCCAGTTGTTCAGATGCGGTGGGGCAACTACCAGTAGATCCCGCGGTTCATAATGATGTTGCACCAGCAGTTGGGGGTCAAGTTGCATCGATGGTTGTTCTGACAGAGGATGAGCAGCGTAGGTATGAGAGATTTCGAAAGATGGACCCACCTCAGTTTCAGGGAGGGAAGAGCGAGGACGCTCATGAGTTTCTAACTACCTGCTGAGATTTACTAGAGGTGGTTGGATTAGCTGAGTCACATAGGGTTCGATATGCTACACTCCAGCTTCGTGGACCAGCGAGAGACTGGTGGAGGACTTATTCGGGGGGTTTGCCAGTTGGATCTCCTCCAGTGACTTGGGAGCAGTATGCTAGTGCATTCCAAGATCGTTTTATCCCATGGAGCGTGAGAGAGGAGAGTCGCTTGAGGTTTGAGAGTCTGAGACAGGATGGTTTATCGGTTACAGAGTATGAGGCGCGTTTTTGCCAGTTGTCTAGACATGCGTTGGCCATTATTCCAAATGAGATAGAGAGGATCCGCAGATTTGTGAGGGGATTGACTTTCTCTATCAGGTCAGCTGTGTTTCGTACATCTAGTGTTTCGGACATCTAGGGAGGGGGCTTCTTTCCAGTCCATTGTGAGCGCCGCCAAAGAGGCGGAATTGATGGAGAGAGAGGAGTTTGGGGACCCTAAAAGAGCTCGTATATCAGGTCAGTTTCATGGTGCCTCATCTGGAGGTAGGGGATCACATAGAGTGAGTGGTTCTTTTCAGCAGCGGGGACCTATTCATGCATTTATACCGACATTTGAGGGTGGCCAGACATCTAGGGGTTCTTATGGCCCGGGTCAGGGCTCGTACGGTTCACAGCAGCGACCTACAGGGCGAGGCAATTATAGTGGGTTTTCAGGGTCCACACAACAGTTCCCAGGTCAGAGATTTTGTTTTACTTGTGGAGATCCCGATCATCTAATGCGGCAGTGTACTTCACAAAGGGGTCGTGGTGGGCCTCGACCTAATTCTTCATTCCAGACTAGACCACCAGCACCACAGGGTAGAGGTCGTGGCAGAGTTCAGTCAGGTAGAGGTGATAGAGTTTCTAGTAGTGGTGTTGCAGCTCAGCAGAGTGGGGGTAGATGTACCACCCAGGATAGAGGTGGACGAGGAGGCCACTGCTATGCTTTCCCCGGGAGACCTGAGGCGGAGACCTCTGATACTGTTATTACAGGTATCATCCCAGTATGCCATCGACCTGCGTCTGTGTTGTTTGATCCAGGTTCTACATTCTCTTATGTGTCTACGTATTTTGCTGCTAAATTTGATATGATATGTGATAGCATGACTGTACCTATTCGTGTTTCTACACCCGTGGGTAAGCCCTTAGTGGTGGATCGAGTGTATCGATCCTGTCTTGTTTCTTTGGCTGGGTATGACACTTGGGTAGACTTAATCATTCTGGGGATGGTGGACTTTGATGTTATCTTGGGTATGGATTGGCTTTCTCCTTATCATGCTGTCCTTGATTGTAATGCCAAGACTGTGACTTTAGCAATGCCTGGTGTTCCGAGGGTTGAGTGGAAGAGTGTTAGTGGTTCTTATCCTAGAAAGGTCATCTCTTTTATCCGTGCTCAGAGGTTGGTGGAGAGGGGGTGTTTGTCTTACTTAGCTTTTATTCGGGATACTAGTGTTGAACCACCTCCCATGGAATCTGTTCCCGTGGTTCAGGAGTTTCTCGATGTATTTCCTTCTGATCTTCCAGGTGTTCCTCCCGATAGGGATATCGATTTTGCTATTGATTTGGAGCCGGGCACTAAGCCTATTTCTATCCCTCCATACCGTATGGCTCCAGCAGAGTTGAAAGAATTGAAGGATCAGTTGCAGGATTTATTGAGTAAGGGTTTTATTCGCCCTAGTGTATCACCTTGGGGTGCCCCTGTATTATTTGTGAAGAAGAAGGATGGGACTATGAGAATGTGTATTGATTACAGACAGTTGAACAAGGTAACAGTGAAGAATAAGTATCCTCTTCCGCGTATTGATGACTTATTTGATCAGTTACAGGGAGCATCATTGTTCTCTAAGATTGATTTGAGGTCTGGGTATCATCAGTTGAAGATTAGGGCATCAGATATCCCTAAGACAGCTTTTCGGACCCGGTATGGGCATTATGAGTTTCTAGTGATGTCCTTCGGATTGACTAATGCCCCTGCAGCATTCATGGAGTTGATGAATGGGGTGTTTCGACCATACCTTGATTCTTTTGTGATTGTTTTCATCGATGACATCTTGGTTTACTCTAAGACTGAGGAGGACCATGTCCGACACCTGAGGATTGTACTTCAGAGGTTGAGAGAAGAGAAGTTGTATGCCAAGTTCTCAAAGTGTGAGTTCTGGCTTACTTCTGTGACATTCTTGGGGCACGTGGTGTCCAAGGAGGGTATTAGAGTAGATCCGGCCAAAATTGAGGCAGTTAGAGGCTGGACGCGACCTACTTCACCTACTGAGATTAGGAGTTTTGTGGGATTGGCAGGCTATTATCGACGATTTGTTCAGAGTTTCTCTACTATTGCAGCTCCATTGACTAGATTGACTCGACAGGATGTGGGTTTTCAGTGGTCTGATGAGTGTGAGGAGAGTTTTCAAAAGCTCAAGACTTTGTTGACTTCTGCTCCTGTGTTGACTCTACCTGAGGAAGGTGTAGACTTTACTGTGTATTGTGATGCTTCAGGAGTTGGTTTGGGTGGTGTGTTGATGCAGAAGGGGAAAGTGATTGCTTATGCTTCTAGGCAATTGAAGTCCCATGAGAAGAACTACCCTACTCATGATCTGGAGTTAGCGGCTGTGGTATTTGTACTGAAGTTATGGCGTCATTATTTGTGTGGAGTGCATTGTGAGATCTTCACTGATCATCGGAGTCTTCAGTATATCTTTAGCCAGAGGGATTTGAACTTGAGGCAACGGAGATGGCTTGAGTTGCTGAAGGACTATGATGTGACCATTTTGTATCATCCAGGAAAGGCCAATGTTGTGGCCGATGCTCTGAGTAGGAAGACTCCTAGCATGGGGAGTCTTGCAGCGCTTAGTATTGAGGAGAGACCATTGGCTAGAGATGTGCAGATATTAGCTAACAGTCTTGTCCGCTTGCAGATTTCAGAAGAGAGTGATGGGATGATTGCTTTTATTGAGGCTCGGTCTTCTTTAGTCGAGCAAATCCGTGCACACCAGTTTGATGATGAAAAATTATGTCTCATTCGAGACAAAGTATTGAGAGGGGAAGCTAAGGAGGCTGTCCTTGATTCTGATGGTGTCTTGCGGATCGGAGGCAGAATTTGTGTGCCCAGGACAGGCGATTTGATTAGATTGATTCTTGAGGAGGCCCATTGTTCTCGGTATTCCATCCATCCGGGAGCGGCGAAGATGTATCATGATCTGAGTCAGCATTACTGGTGGTGTGGAATGAAGAGAGATATTTCAGACTTTGTTTCGAGGTGTTTGACTTGCCAGCAGGTCAAGTGTGAGCACCAGCGGCCCGGGGGTGTATCTCAGAGGATGCCTATTCCTACTTGGAAGTGGGAGCGGATTACTATGGACTTTGTTGTGGGTTTGCCTACCACAGTGGGTGGTTATGACTCTATTTGGGTTGTTGTTGATAGGCTAACCAAGTCTGCCCACTTCATTCCGGTTCGGGTGAAGTATACAGCAGAAAAGTTAGCCGAGCTATATATCAGTCAAATTGTTCGACTACATGGAGTTCCTATTTCTATCATATCAGATCGAGGTTCACTATTTAATTCTCATTTCTGGAAGGCATTACAACATGGTCTGGGTACTCAGTTAGATATGAGTACGGCATTTCACCCTCAAACAGATGGTCAATCTGAGCGGACCATTCAGGTATTAGAAGATATGCTTCGAGCGTGTATGATCGATTTTGGTGCTAGATGGGATCAACATTTACCATTAGCGGAGTTTGCCTATAATAACAGTTACCACTCTAGTATCCAGATGGCCCCATTTGAGGCGTTGTATGGAAGGCGGTGTAGGTCTCCGATTGGTTGGTTTGATTCGGCGGAGATGGACTCTTTGGATACAGACTTGCTGGGAGATGCTATGGAGCAAGTCGTTATGATTCAGTATAGATTATTGACAGCTCAGAGTCGACAAAAGAGTTATGCAGAGCCTTGGTGTTTATGGAGGGTGATCATGTTTGGCTCCGAGTATCACCCATGAAGGGTGTGATGAGGTTCGGAAAGAAGGGCAAGCTTAGTCCTAGATTCATTGGCCCTTTTGAGATTTTAAGCCGAGTGGGAGAGGTGGCCTATAAGATGGCCTTGCCACCTAGTTTGTCAGCTGTACATCCTGTTTTTCATGTCTCTATGCTTCGGAAGTATATTCCGGACGAATCTCATGTGCTTTCACTCGATTCCGTGGAGTTGGGTCCAGACTTGACATTTGAGGAGGAGCCTATAGCTATTTTGGATAGGCAGGTTCGAAAGCTTAGGACCAAGGAGATTGCTTCAGTGAAGGTGCAATGGAAGCACCGATCATTGGGAGAGGCAACTTGGGAGACAGAGTCTGACATGCGTGCCAGATATCCTCAACTTTTTGAAGCATCAGGTACTTTATTTTACTTTATGTTCGAGGACGAACATTATTTTTTGTGGTGGATAATGTAATGATCCGAAAGATCCTCTTTAGAATTTTTAAATATTTGTTTAACTTAAGTTAATTAACTAATAATTAATGGACTAAAGTGTTAATTTATTTAAGACCTCAGACTACTTGACCCATACAAATTAAAATAAGTAGTGGGGTTTTCCACTTTTGAGGTATAACTATTATTCTTCAAAGAAACTACCCTAAAGTGTGGGTCGTGCAGCATCCAAAAAAAAAATAGGGCAACCTTCGGCAAGCATAATCTCAATCATATAAGTACCTGCTCATAACAAAATTTCGCATTGTATACATGATTTAAAGCAATTTCACATGTATATTGAACACAAGTTGGATAATGGCTTTGTTTTTTTTTTTGTTAGCATGTATATTTGACGGAACGGTAATTTGTTAATTGATTTTAGAGTTGTGGAGAAACTACTAATTGTCAAACATCTAAACCTTATCCATTTTATAAGTTAATTAATGTTTGATGAGAAAATCAGAGTGCACCGCCGACCGCCTGTAGCACAGTTATCGTTGGAGTTATGGACAATTAAGGATTTTGGTCAAGAATTGTAGGTAAATTGGAAAAGACAAAAATAGGATGCTTATTTGTGTGATGCTGGCAAAGATTGCCATTATATATAAATATAATGTGAGGATTAAATGAAGTAATGATGAGGTAGTTAATGATTAAATAATAATGAGTGAAATAGAAGCAAATATGTAGATAGTTTAGATTCTGTTTGTTATTCTGTAGCAATTTGTCTAGTTTTATTTTAATTATTATTATTTTTTGTTAGCATATAGTGATTAAGGTTTTAATATATAGAGAAAGGTAATTAAATATTTGAAGTATGATATTATGTGGATATCATTCGACTTTATAATATTGGAAAGTTAAAACTCAGTTCTACGCTTGGAATCGGAGAATATGAAACTTGAAATATTAATCGGATCAAAACTTATGAACTTGACTATAGTTTTGGGTGAATTTTTAATTTAGGCTAGATATATAGAAATATGGTTGTTGTAGTTTTGAAAGCTTATTCTGACTATGTACTTGAATAGATTCCATTGATTTGGAAGCTCAACGGAAAGGGAAGGCTCAAGTCCAAGAGTAATTATTCCATTGGCTAAGGCAAGTGGATTTCTAAACCCTTGTTAAGCGTATGAAATTCGTGTATTTTCTTGTGTGATGTTGAGAATGATTTGGAGACTTGTTTCTTATTTGTTGGTGTTGTATTCCTTGTTGTAAATTGAGCTTTGGTATCAAAATGGTTATCTCCTCATTTTTCATTTGAGCATGTAATTTGCATTGTACTTGAGACATGGTTGTGGTAAGAGGATGTACCATTTCGAGGGTCGTATCGCGCGCCGCGATGGATATTATATTTCGAGGGACGTATCGCGCGCCGCGAAGGTTACTATTATCGAGGGTCGTGTCGTGCGCCGCGACAGATACATGGACAAATATGTCCCCCATGGGTCTCAGACTGAGAGACAGCGGGTGTGTATCGTTAGGAAAGACACGCATCACTAAGCTTGACATTGCATCTCATGACATTGCACATTCTATTATTGATGAATTTGAACGCGTGTTTGCTGATCTTGTGAGTGTTTCTCTGTGAAGCTTGTGACTGTTGAATATTGAGCTGTTATTGAAAATGTGTAAACTGATAGAGTGTGGTTATTGAGTTGTGTGTTTTGTAGACTGTAAACGGTTAGACTGTAGCGTGGAGGTTTATATAGGGTGTAAGGAGTACCCGTATTTTGTTCACTTAACTTGTGTTTAGCGGTTTGCTTGTTGGGTACCGCGTGGTTTGGTACTCACCCCTTGCTTCTACAAATTTTTGTAGGTTACGAGCCTGGATTTTTGTGATACCTTCCATTCTCTTCGTTTCCGAGGCATCTTGTGGAGGATTGTGAGGTAGTTGCTTGTCATCTCAGCGAACTTTCCTACTCCAGTTTATGACTTTGTTTTTACTTGAAAGACAACTTCATGTTAGACTTCTATTTTATTTCAATTCTTATATTTACATTAGAGGCTTGTGCACTTGACAACCTGGTTTTGGGAAATTGTATTAATATGACTTGGTTTCATAATAGAAATTGTTGTTTGATTGTCATTTACTTCCGCACTTTGTTATATATTGGGTTTTAGGCTGACTTGTCTTGGTGGGATAAGACGAGTGCCATCACACCCATTTTTGGGTCGTGATATAAAATAAAGGAAAAACTGAGCTCACTTAATGCACATTGGTCCCTTAAGAATATTAGTCCATTCTACTTCCCGAAGTTTAAATAGATCCTCTCATGATAGAGAAATTCTATTCAGAAGTGTGTTGATACAAAAACAACAGTGTGAGTCAGTCACCCAACATGTGCAAAATACACGAATATATAATTCTGCAGAAGAAGATGAAGAAGAAGAAGAAAAAGAAGTTCAGAATTTTTATTGTTTTAAAATGAGAGGAAATCTCTCTATTTATAGACAAAAACGGGTAGTGTGAATAAACGCTTATTGTTCCTTATCAAAAAGGTCACATCTCTTTTGAAAAGTCATAGTTTTTCGTTAAAGTCACAATTTTTTCATAAAAGTTGCAACTCTTAATAAAAGTCGCAACTCTTCATTAAAGCTGCAACGCTTCATAAATCGCAACTCTTCATAAAAATTGCAACTTTTCATAAAAGTCACAACTTTTTGTAAAAGTTGACTTTTCATAAAAAGTAAGAACTTTTTGTAAAAGTCGCCAAGTTTCACAAAATTCACAACTTTTCATGAAATGTAAGGTTAATTTTGGAAATAAATAAGTTAAAAGAGAATTCTGGTTTATGGTTGTGCCACATAGGTGGGCCTAAGATTCTCTTTTATATAATTATATGATTTTAATTGGATATTATCTCTTTAACTTTCCTCCATAATCATTTAAATACTAGTTTATTCTATTCTAATTTCTTTCAATTCTAATCCATTTAGTTCCAATTGTATTTCAATTATATCCACTCTTCCGTTCCAATTGTAGCTAATTTTTATTGCAATTTTGGTCATTCAAGTCCAATCCAATGTGATTTGGATATTTCATCTAATAATCTGGAGCATCCATCTTTTGATTGAATCTCAGCTCCTCGTCTATTTAATAATTAACGGTTCAGATTCACTCATCCTTTCTTTGCTTTTTTTTATATCAAAAGACCCAAACCCTAACTTTTCCATTTTTATAAAATATTCCTCTCCTCCCTCTCTAGCCGTCCTCTATCCCACCTTTTCTCTCAACCGACGACTCTCTCTCTCCCCTCGCCTCTTTTCATCTTTCCTCACTTCTCTCTCTTTCCGGCGACGGACAGTAGCAAGGCAAGGAAAACAGCAGCTGCGGCGAGTCCAACAGCTTCTGGCTGCCTATGTTTCTCTCCTCTCCTTTCTCCGGTGTGGCAAAACAAAGAAACCAAGCGATTCTGGTGATGGGAGCAGCGCCAGTAGCTCCAGCTGGCAGAAACAACATTACTAGCTGGCGAACAAAAACAACAACAGCCGCAACAATCCCTGGCACAAAATCAGCAGCCAGACGGCAAAGAACAGCAGCGACAAGGCAACCCCCAGCCTGCGTACTGCAGCAAAGCCAGCAACCAAACGACTCCAGCAGCGGCTCCCAGTCGCCTGCCTCTTCTCCCCTCTCTCATTTCCAGACGACAGCTCCGAACCAGTGAACAAGGCGAACTCCGGCGAAGCTTTTGAATGATTCAAACTGGTCAAAAGACGGATATTTAACCAATATTTCCGGGTATATTTCTTTTAAAATCCTTATCTCATCATAGAAATTTTATTCTTCTTCTTATATGCAATGTGTGAAAATTCTATGAATGTTTTGTGTAGAAGTTCTTTTAGTCCTAAAATTGAACGGCTAGTTATGACTTTCAAATTTTAAAAACTGTTTATTTGTGATAGAAAGTTGAATTATAGTGTCATTCGTGTGCTTGCTGTCTTTATCCTTAGCTCATTGTCTGCTTCACAAAAATACTGTGTGGAAGTTAGCTCTTGTATTTTAAACAATACATTGACTGTTGATTCTTGGTTAAAATTGACAAGTATGGTTATGATATCACTGATTATCTTGAGATGTCCCTATTCTTTATTACCTCCAATAATGTGATTTAATCCCTTTAATTGATGCAATTTTACTTGGAGTAGTCGTAATAATTTTGTTTAATAATTGGGAGTGCTACTTGAGTTTAGATTGATCCTCGACATATTTCTCTTTTCTTGTTGTGAATATATTATATTAAGAATGTGTACTTACTTCTTGACTTGTGTTTTCGTCCTTTAATATAATTATTATATCCTTACTTGAAATTGATTAATTGATACCAAGGTGATTTTTATTGTATTGTGCTAATTAAGAAAGATTTGGTGTCTCTTGGCTAAGGTAAATTTTACTTATTATTTTATTTATTAATGTTAATTGATCATAATTGGCTGAATGGAAGTCGAATAGATTCTCACTTGTTATATTATAGTAAAACTATTTTTGATTGAGCCAAAAATAATTTAATATAATATTACGGATGTGGTTTTTTCTTTAAATAAGGAAAATAATATGTGATTGATCCTAAATTTTTCTTGCCATATATTACATGCCCTCTCCTCCACTATATAAAGAGATGACCTCATTCTCATTAGGATAGTCTTTAACCATCAGAAAAAGACTTAAAGGCTTACACTATATGAAGAGATTCCATGCATAGACAACCTAATGTTGCATATATTTTGACTCTCTGTTCACTTTATAATCTTCCCTCATGTTAGTTTTTTTTAAAGATCGTGTTTGGGATGTAACAATTAATTTCTGTAACTCACAGCAGGAGAATATTTTTGGATATAAGAATTAACATATAGGCTTGAACGCTATATACAAAATAAATCATGTTTATATGTGTTGCATATTGATATTAATATGTTAAATCAATTCTCATATGTAAAGGCTTAAAATTAAATATTTTCTAACATGTAAATTGATCAGTAATCATGACTCTAGGAATTATGCAATATGTGTGATCTACTGCATGCAAGTTTGCTTGATAAATACAATGTCCTCCAATCTGTAAATAAATGAATTCTTTTCTTTAAATCTGCTACTTTAAACTTCTCGCCACTTAAAGTCATATGCTAAATCTTCCTCTGCATGCTCATCTGCCCTGTTCAAATATATTAATAAATAAATTTTGTATTTTGAATAATGTTTTACCACTAAAAAACGGCTAATAAATCAGTGCCGGTATGAAATTATCATGTTTCAGATTGAAACTAGATTAATAAATAACTGGCCCTTGTAATATTCTTCTTGTTAATATTATTTTATTACTTCTTATTTAGTCTATATTATTATGTTTTGTTATCACACACACCTAGCATGACAGCTTCACAACTATGTATGTTTGAAAGCATGTTGACTAAAATTTAGAGGCCAATGTGAGATTTCTGTGTTAAATGCTCGTCCTATTTGTTTGACTTGGTATCTAGGGGGGCTATTAGGAGCATATATTTTTCTTTTACTCTAAAACCTGTTTAAATAGTAGTCAATGCCTCTGGGATATTATGCGCGGGCGCTATGCACCTTTTAGGACGTTATGCTTGTGATGGTGGGGTAGGGGTAGTTTTGGTCCTACGAAGATGATGACATTGCCTCGAGCCGTAAACGATGAATATATGTTTTGTATCTCCTTTAACAGAATCCAAGTTGATCCGTAAAGCCTTTTAGAATCTCCCTTCCCTTTTTCTTTTTATGTTTTGTAATTATTTTTATTTGGGGTAATTTATTAAATTAAATAAAATTTTGCTCTTGTCTATTTAATTGTGTAATTTTTGTCTCCTCTCTTTTCACCTTGTTATTAGCTTAGTATTTTGTTATGTTTTATATTATGTTATCAAGTAGTTACGCATGATTAAATAATTAATTAAAACAATAAATTCTTTAATATTATTCATCACCTAGCTGGCATGTTTAAATTAAATAACCGAAATAAAGTGACCATAAATTGTACTTGTAACCCCCACAAAGTTTGATTTATCTCTTTTTACTTCTAATAAGTAGATTTTATTTGAAAAGACACGAAAATATTATCAAATAAGGTAGAACACAGAGAGTTATATACTTCCTTCGTCCTATTTTATATGAAGATGTTATTGTTTAGATAGTCAAATAATTTTTTTTCTTTGATTAAAATTTTCACAATATTTTTTCAATTTTTTAAATAATTCTTTATTTTGTCTTACAAAAATTTTCAAATATGTAATTATATTTGAAGAAAGGTTTGAAGAATCTGTACCCAAATCAATAGTGAAATTACATACTTTTACTTTCTTATGTTGACTATATGCTTAAATTGTACCCGAAACCATAGATTTTTCTTCTAAATGTTTATGCTGATTAGAGTTCTTTTTATTCCTATGTTAATGAAAAATAACATGTAATTAGTAATACAAGTTAAGGTTGTCACAAAATTTACCTAGACACCACTTTTTTAAAAAATTTAAAAAAAGCCACTGTCGTTTGATAATGGCTTTATTTTTCCATTTGGTTCATGTTATATCGATTCATTATTTAAACTCAGTTCATCCTATTACATGCTAAAATGTTATTATTTGAGGAATCACACAATTTGTTTTATAAAATGTTGTGATTCATTCTCAATGTTGATTTGTAACACTTTTTGTGCGTACATTTTTATTTTAAAAAGTTGAAGAATCTATGCCCGAATTCCTAGTCAAACTAAGATATTTTTAACCTTCTTACTCCATACCTTTTCACATAATTCGAGATAATAAAAGTACATATTATAAGTAACATTTTCAAATACAAGTACAAGATTTTGGCTCTATGTTTATATCGAATAAGTAGAAAGAACTGTAATTTCATTCATTTTACATATAAATGTGTGTGAAAAATATTTGATGAAACTTCGTCTAATGCTTAGTTTTTAGGCCTGACCACCAATTTAAGGGATCAGAGGCATATTGTCAATTAAAAGAAGATAATTTATTGAGTGTGGACTAATTGAAAATTTCAAAAAAGGTGAACTTAAAACAATCACTCATGCGGATATTGGTATGAATAAAAGTCCTGACATGCTCATTGATACTGCATTATCACCTCCTCCTCCTCCTGCTGTTGTTGCTGCTACAAGTTTAAGTGGAATGGAGAAATTAATTTCTTCCATCGTAAATGTTATACTACTTGTTGATGATGATCAAGTTTCGAATGAACACATCATATCGAGTAGTAGTACTTGAAGGGTAAGAGGTGGAGGAAGAGTATGTTGATTCGAATCTTAATCACCAACATCAAGTTGTGTAGTATTTACTATGGAAGAAATTGATTCCTCATTTCTCCTTAAGCTTGTAGGAACAACAACAGGAGGAGGGGGTGATGGTAAATTATCAATGAGCATGTCAACAATATAATTTATATGAATATTCTTAGGAGCTAAGTTTTAGTATTCACTTTTATTGGATATATATATATTAGTCCAAGCTCAATTAATTCTCCTATATTACTTGAGAATATGTCTCTGATCCCTTACATTTTGTGATCAGGCATTAAAATTAATCATTATAAGGAAATGTTATTCAGTTCCTCTCTCTATATGTAAGGAACTGAATTACATTTCTTCCTATTGGTTCAACATACCTTAAAGTAAAATTTTGTACTTGCAATTAATAATTTACTCATAATATCAGAAATTATAAGGCTTGATATTATGATTTTTGATATAAATTCTATAAATTTATAAAAATGAAATATTTATATATTTAAAGACTACAGGAGAAGTACTCCAAATAAACATAGCTAATTAATCAACATTTGTTTTATAAAATATTGTTGGACACCAAAAAGGGTAACATTTTAACCTAAAATAGTGCGGAGGGAGTATAAACATTGTGTCCATATATTAATAAGCTAATTTGTTTTCTTTTAGAATTTAGAATTTTTAAACTTAAAATGATAGATCCACCTCTACCGTCGTAGTGACATAAGTGCTTCTGTCAAGGCCATATAAAACTAGTTGTGTTTCTGTACTACATCTTGCCACATTATGGTTTTACTACATCTTGCCACATTATGGTTTTAATTAGCTCAGGAACAAATTATTCAAAATTTTAAAAATAAAATAAATTTTTGAAAATTATACGAAAATAATTGCAACTCAATATAGCGAATGACATAAAATAATTGTTATATTGGGGGAAAACTATAGTTAAAATAAAATATTATTTGACTCCCCAAATAGTTACTCATTCACTTTAAAAAGAGACAAAAGAAGTAAATAACTTTATCCGTTCCACTTTATGATTACAGTTTTTATGTTTTTTTAAATAAAACATACTTTGTGGAAACTAAAAAATATATATATGTCACTATAACTAACAATTCAAAATATTTTAAGTGGAGAAAAATATGTACCAAATTATATGCATGGGGGCAATGCCTAAATCCATATTGCATTCTTGACAAACATCCCATTTCTCTTTTGATATCTTACCCGTTATGCATTTCTAGCAAACAGTTAAAAACATATTCAACATAAATCTAATTTCATAGAAAAAACCCATTAAAAATAAAGAATTTTTTCATGTAATGAATTAAAAATAAAAAGTGACACATCAAAGAATAAAGGGAAAATTTTGTTAAACCATATTGAAACAAATTGATCACAAAAGAAAGTTAATAAATAGATAAATAAATAAATATTTTAATCAAGAAACGTGATATATACTAAATTCAAGTATAAAAGACATAATTCACATAAACCTTGAAAATGACAAATTCTATTGGATATATATACGATAAAGTTTTTCAAAAAATATCTTTTCAGCCTAATATATCCATATGGGATGTTTTCTAAATGAGATGGCCTATTAGTGAATGTAATCGTAAACCCTTATTGGTCTATACAAACGTCAGAAAAGAGTTGAAAAACCAACACTAAATCGTCTAGAGAACGATGAGAACACGATATTTGGAGGTTAATTTTTTGTTTGAGTGATGTTGATAAATAATTTGTATTTGTGACTTCATTATCTTGAATTTTTGAGCTTTTTAATATTGTTGTCATTGTTTCAATTGTAATTTAAAAATTGATCTTTTGATTTTGGGTATTTCAGTAATGGCCTTATCCCGTCTTCTTAGAAATGCCAACAGGGGAAAATTGGAGCCGGAATATCTTTTTAGTAGTATTTGGATTTTGTCAACCTTGTCTAGACACTAAAGGGTAGAAAAATCTTGTAGTAATTAATGATTTTGATTAAATTAGTAGATATATAACTCGGTACGAACCTGTATGACTTTACGTAATTGAATTTGAGTTTCTATATTTCTGAGAAAATCACTTATCATAAAGGGTATTTTCTGAGCATCGTAGGTTAGAGGTGTGTTTTACCGCTAAAGAGGGATAAGGTCTTCTCTGGTGGGACACACATGACTCAATGTCGTTAATAAACCCCTAAATTTCTTTCTTTGCCAAAAAATCCCTCCTCACACTTCTATTTATTTACTTTTGGGGTAAGAAGCATCCAATTCCATGTCTTAAGCATGATTAGGGTTAAGGACCTTCTTTGGCACTTTCAAACTTTTAGAGTTGATGAACGACCCATGTGATTTATACTCTTTTTTCACCATTTTGAGGTTAAAGGTAAGATTTTTCACTCTCCGAATCTATTTTTTGATGGATTGAACATAATAGAATGGGTTAATAATGACGGAGAAGAGTTTTTTTATTCTATGGGGGAGAAAATCCTAAATTGGTTAGTTGGGATCATGGGTTAAATCTAGGGCTCATAGAACTATTATAATTCGGAGTAATTATTGATTCCTGTGTCATTTTGAATGTTTGTAGACAAAGAACAAGTGAAATGAATCCGGAAAGGAAATGATTATGTTTCTTAGGGTTTGAAACTAGTTTCGAGGTAGGTGATGGTCGTGATTCTATGTATGTGTGGTGTATGCATGTTCTTGATTAATTATGATAATTGTATATGTATGTATGAAATCGTGATGCCAATGTATGATCTTGATGAAATACATGTCATTCTTATTGGGCTGTGACTAAGGGATCGGCAACCACATTCCAGTATAGATAAGTTCGATCGGATTGACACCTTCCGGCGACACTTTCGATCGGATTGCGATGTTCCGACAAAACTTTTGATCGGATTTCCATTTTTGTCATAATATTTGCTTGGATTACAACATTTTAGCAAGCTAACTATTTAGGTTTTTGTTTCATGAGAGGAAAACCGATGTGATAATAGGTGTTAAATGTATTGTTGATTCTTCATGTTGATAATGTTGTATATGTTGATATATATTTATGTGATTATAATGTTGCTTGACATGTTAATTTTACACTAGTGAGATACCCGCATGATCCTACCAATATATTGTGATTATGTACTAATACTATAGTTTCTCCAATTTTTGTTTAGTGCAACGCATCTTCACCCGACTATTGACAAAGCTCGCTTAGAAGATCAGTAATCATTTCTTCGAATTCAAGGGTGAGCCCATTCTCTCGGGCTGCCATGAGATTCTCTTTCGTCTATGTCAACCATTTCCAAACTTAGACATTTGTTCTAGTTAGTTGAATAGTACATTTGTTTGGGGATGTATCCCTTCTTGTCTAGACTTATAGATCTTGTTAGATGTTTTGTTACATTGACTTTAAGATTCTAGGCATTTCAATTCGACATTTTTTACTAATTAACTTACTTCCGTAGCTTAGTTTCTTTTAGTTGCTTTGTTTGGGTTGGAGTAGTGGTTCTCCTGCCGAAGGGTTAGTGTTGGTACTAATGTGTTATTTGGCCAGGATTCTATTTATTCATATATATTCATGAGATTTCCTTCCAAGTTTGGAATTATATGTGATGTACTTGATGCCCCTATTCATTTTTCTACACCCGTAGGAGAATCATTCATAGTCATCCATGCTTATCGTTCTTGCCCTATTTTGTTTATGGTATATCAGACTTGGGTTGATTTATTGAGTTTGGCTATGATTAACTTTGACATAATTTTAGGCATGACTTGGTTGTCCCCCTAATATGATGTTCTTACTTTTAATACCAAGTGTGTAACTTCAGAAATTCCGGGAGGTGAAAAGTTAAGAGTGGGAAGACGTATACAAGCCTAAGTAAGCTAACATAATATCCTCCATTTGGGTTAGTAAATTAGTAGAGCATGCATGTTTTGCTTATTTGGCTCATATTAGGGATATGAGAATGAGACTCCATCTATTAAGTCTATTCATATGGTGTCCGAATTTAAAGAAGTTTTCCACAATGGCTTGCCTGACATGCCTCTAGATATACATATATATATATTTGCATTGATTTAGAGCTTTGTACACACCCGATGTCTATCCCTCCATATCGCATGACTTCGGATGAATTAAGAAAGCTTAAGGTTTAAATCTAAACCGCCTTCCTGTAGGGCCTTGGGCGCTGCGCCTCCCATAGCCCCACAGGATAATCTCTATCTGTAGGGCCTTGGTGAGGCGCGCCAGCCATAGCGCCCAAAATTTGCCTCAGAAGTTTGGGGCCTTGCGCCCCATACCTCTTTGAGCGTCAAAGACGCCAGTTCATTCTATTAATTCCCCACACTTTCATTCTAGTTCCTAAGTTATGTACCAATGTTTCATAGTTATTTGCAACACTATGTTACATCTAAACATCACAAAATCATTCATAAACATGAGATCATGAACCTTGAATCCATAATCTAATTCAAGGAAAGTTAAGGTCTAAGTCAAAGAACTTAATAATCAAGTCTAAAATTAAGAAGCAAGTTATGGGAAGGTTCTTAAGAATTTTCAAAGGTCTTTAACAACATTTTAGCGTTGTTTTAAGACTCAAGTTTCAATCTAAGTAAAGAGTAAGAAGTTGAGTTCATTTCTCAAGATATATAAGGGAACTAAGTATTCCCTAAGAGTTTATTAATTTTTTCACATTTAAGATAAGAGAAAACTAAGATTTCCGAAATAGCTTTGAGCAAGAAAAGAGAACATTGAATCCAAGAGAGCTTTTTAAAGCTAAGTGTTACACAATTATCTCAACCCTAACAAAGGAAGTTGATTTTAAAAGCATGAGCTAAAGTATATTTTTGGATTAGTATAGAGCATCAATGTGGGGATGAGAGTTCATTTTAACTCAAGTCTCCATGAAAACCATGTATCCATCATGAGTATAAAGGGGTCATACTTTTTATATGATCACGTAAGTTGATCTAGTGGATGCACTAAATAAAGTAAGGTCATATACCAATGGTAAGATATAGAATGGTCCTTGGCAACGTGAGGTTAAACATTGTACCATCACGTAAGCTCGTAGTGATGGTTGTCAGTTAGAGAATCTCCAACAGAAACTATATTCCTTTGGTATATAAGTAAAGTTAAGTTTATTATTGCATTTCTTTAACAAACTTACTTGTTTAAACTGTTTTACAAGTCATATATATATATATATATATATATATATATATATATATATATATATATTGGATGTGTCTTTATTGCATTATACAAAGTTCAGCACTTCATGAGTTGAGAATAGCCAAGGTAAGTGTTTCTTCTTACTCTTTTCAGGCTTAAGTTTTGTTAGCATTCCAACTCGCATATTCGTATATTCAATGTACTGGTGCCAGACGCAGATACCCAGAATCAGCACCCAGCGCCTCGTTGATCCAGTTTGAGCACTCAAAGTCAGTGGTGATCCTCCGTGCATCCGGAGGACTCATTTATTACTTTCCAATGTTTTCATTTATAGAATGTTGTAGGGTTTGTCCCAAAAATTCATCCGACTAATATAGAGACTTTATAGAAAAATAGTCTGTCAGATAATTATATTTCACTCTCTCATTATTTTGCATTACAAATATTCTATTTTTAGACATAAGTGTTGTTTTGGCCATGACATTTATTTCAGTTATTTTATGAGAATTTTTCTCGTTTTATGATTATGTTAAGTCTTCCGTTGAATTAAGTAGGCCAGAACAAAGGTTCGCTCAAGGCCATCAATGGTCGGTGGGTGCCGATCATGTCCAGGGTGTAGGCTCAGGGCATAAAAAATGTATTACAAAGTATCTGATTAGTAGTATTATATTAGTACTGACCACCTTTGTTTGACTGACATTTTATTATTAGAAAGAAATTAAAAAAAAAACATAAGGCTTTAAAACATTAAATATATGTGTAATTTGTTATATTAGATAGTATACTTGTGTTTTTCGCATATCATTCAATGCATGATAAGAAAAGTAGAAAAAACATGCAAGATAACGATGATCATAGTTCAATAGATATCAACAAAAAGAAATTAAGTCTTTTTTATCTATAGGATCTAAAGGAACACTTAAGCATTCCAATAAAAAGAGAGAAAATTTAAGTTAGTATACAAAGGAAAAAATGATGTTGTCTACGCATGTTCATTCTTTTTTTATCATCTCCTCTTCGGTTCTCAAAGTTGCCATTTTTTTACATGATTTAATATCTAATTAATGGAGATATCAATATCATCGGGGCAAACTCTTTCTTTTTCTTGTGGATGGAGATGATTTATTTGATGTAATTAAATGTATTGTTTTCTGTTGTATTCGGAAACCATTTCTTGTATATTATTTTATATGTAATTGTAAAATATTTTATTTGTTTTCTCCTAGTAAATGACACCATACCATTATTAATGATTCTCTGTTTAAGGAAGTTTTTAACTCTGAAAATTTACCGTTGATACACCGTTCATGCTTGGAAATGTATGACCTGATCAAATTGAAACCTCGTTGGAAGATGCTAATGTTTTTTTCTTGCTGAAACTCAGGCTAACGTCTCTCACTTTTGTCCCCTATCTCTTTGTTTTGAGAATCGAATCTTGCCCATATTTTGGCTACCATTATGGTTCCACGATAGGGATCTGTTACCAAAATATTTAACAGAGTTATATTTGTTGCTTATTGTCTGCTGAAGAAGATCAATACAAATTGGGTTCTATGGGTCCGCGAACACATGGTTGAATGTTTTGATGATACTAATTCCACTGCAAGCTTACCCTATGGACTTCTTATCTCTAGGATTATTGTCGATTCTCTAGTGGATCTCTCATATTACAGCCTACATTGGTTGATGCTACCTATGCTACTCGAAATTTTTCAAGAAAATATTATGTGTTGATTATCGAGAAGTGGTACAAGAAGGAGTTTATCCAATCTAGGGCTTATACACCCCGGGCTACTAGAATCTTTGCGTACACTGCAGTATTGCTCCTCAAGGAGGCCGAACACATCAATTTAAGGCTCAATAGTCTTGAATTCCATATGCAGGTTTTACAAGATGCCCTTGGAAAATTGCTTCAACTCCACAAGGACTCCAGTATCGATATTAGAAATCTTCTCCTTGAGATGGGAGGACTTAAGAAGGATGCCTCTCATTCTTTTACCATTATTGTTGAAGAAGTCAACTCCATAAAACTGGAGTTGACTGTGCTAATAATCAACTGGATGTCACTATGAACACTTCATATTGATCTTTCTATATGACTGTTGAGAAATCTCTTACCACTTTTTGAACGAATGTTGTCAACACTCTGACGTGTTTTCTCATGAAACATTAATAATATGATAAGCATGAAGTCATGACAACATTACGGAGAAACAACACAAAGCCATGATTCAAACCAAACAAAATCCAGTATGGATTTACTAAGCAACAATAAATGCAAGAGATCTTCAATCACACAGAACAAACGGCTAATGAAGGAAAATATATATACGCTGATCAATCAACCACAACTAATGGAAAAGATTAACAAATCAGCAAAATTTAAGGAAGATCAAACAATATCTCAAGAAACCATCAAACAAATGAAGGAATTGATTTAATCATGTACACATATGATATGGACATATTTCAATAAATCAATTCAACTAAATCAAGGGATGATCCAAGGATCCTTGATTTACAACTCCTTGAGTTTTCGAATAGAGCATCACCTCTCACGGCTATTTAAACCTCTCTCTGTCATAGATGAAAAGTAAGAAACTTCTCTTAAGCTTATATTATGATCTTGTTTCATCTTTCATCAAGATTTGTAATCACGTTAGGAACACAACTGAAAAGAAAAGAGAGAGAAAGATTCTGAGTGTGGGTTTACCAGAAGATGAAGTGTAAATATGGAATTCTGATTTGTATATCAGACAGGACCAAGTTAAGGAAACTTTGTACTTCTCAATACTAACTTCAAATTCTCTGAAGAAAACCCTTTAAAACCTAAGGGGACTTGACTAGGCACCACAACAGTAATCTGAACCTGTATAAATATCTTATGTTATTTATTTTCTACAAGATATTTTACCATTTCTTAATTCTACTAACTTGCAGGTGAGACGACTGACAATTATAGGTAGCCGACTAAAAAATTATTTGATTCAACCCTCCTTGTATATACCATAGTTCCACAGGTATGTCGAGTCTTTCCATTATCACCTATTTGGTTCTCAAAGTTTCCATTTTATTGTGTGATTTAATCTCTATTGCAGGGAGATATCAATTAGATCGCTGCAAATCTTCTATGAGGTAAGTTGTGTATTGAACAGTGTCAAAAAATCTGCAATGCATGTGATCTTGTTTGTTTTTTTCATTCATTTTCCCACTTTTATGCTAGGAAAATAGGCTTAGGGATATCTGGTGTAATTAAAGTTGACACAATACCATTATGATAATTCATATGTCAACTATTTTTCAGTGGATGATGATGAGCTCTTTTTTTTTCTTGTGGGTGGAGATTAGTTATTTGATGTAATTGAAGCCATTGTTTTCTGTTGTACTCTGGAAACAATTTCTTGTATATTGCTTTATATGTAATTTTGAAATATTTGATTTGTCTTCTGCTAGTAAATGTTAGCATTTTATAATAAGACGTGGGGTTCTCAAGTTATTTAATTTTTCTCTTATATTCTTAATGCAACAGTTAACATATCGACTACTATAAAACCCTATAATTTTACTCTATTAACATATTCTAATAGAAGAATCAAGAACCTGAAATTTTTTTACGATTGTACTTTTATTCCATAAGTAAAACTTATGAATTGCTATCCTATTACCAACAATTTTTGACAAAATCAATATTTATTTACCAACTGATTTTCTCTACATTACTAAAATTTCGAACCAGTTACTAATGAAGATTTTTGTAATTGAATTTCCAACTAATTACTTACAATATTTAAACTTTATAAGACCAAATTTTCTAACCTATTTGCTATCCGTTAGTGAAGATGCTAACGGGATACCAACCATGTTTTTGTTGCTAAATTTGCCAACGAAAATGTTAGAGCCAATTTTTATAAATTACCAACAAAATCTTCTAGTGGTTACCAAACCAATTTTTGCTATGTAAGTTTACCAACGATTTTAATTTAATTGAAAAATTTACCGACAAACCTTTTAGAAACACTTTGATTTTCGTAAGTAACCGTTAACTAACTCGATTTAACAACTAATTTGATAGATTTACCTACGGATATTTTTGTTGATAATTATGCCTTAATTTATAGTGTGAGTCACAATAAAAATTCATAAACTAGAAATCATATATTTGCTTCAACCTAAGATTACATATAAAAAAATAATAATAAAGTCATAGGGAAGTTGACCAAAACAAAATTCGAATAAGGTAAAACAAAGAAGAAAAAAGGAAAAACCCAAATAAACTTTGTTTTAAAAATCATGGAAGAAATAGTTGACATTAACTATTATTATCTTCCAAATTTTTCCAAATATTATCTCCACACATTACCTATTAAAATTATAACAGACCAAAAAAATCGAACTCCTATAATTTTTTGTTAGTTTCTTTTTTTTCTCTTTATGCACACTAAATAAAGAATCAAGAAACCAAGGTACTTTTTGTTGTGTTTTTATTGCTATTGATATGTTTTTTTTTAATTATATGGTTTGCATGCACATAATGGAATGTATATGTTTACAATTAAGGAAAACAATATTTGGTTTTGTTTCCTTTTTATTATTTTTTTTTACAATGTATAAAATAAATATGATTGATTTGATAAACTACAAGCTAGGATGAAGAGTGTTTTAACACGCAAAATTTACAAAAATCTATTCAAAGATTTCATAATTATTGAACAATGTTATCATAAATGTGAAAAAAATTAAAATCATTTTAATTAACTTCCATTTTAGGGGTTTATTTTTTTAATTTTAAGGATGCTGATAAATTATTTGTTCTTGTGATTTCAAAATCATGGAGTTTAGATTTTCTTTGTTATGTTCTTTTCTATTTTTATTTTATTGCTCGTCAAGGAGGAGTTATCAAAATATTTTGTCAATCACTGTCGCCTGCGGTTGGTATCTTCCAACTTACAATGTGAGATTACTCATGAATGTGCTTTTTGTAATTTTTGGGTTTCCTTTTTCTAAAATGAAAACGATGATTTTGATAAATAAGTTGTTGTAATTTCACGATCTAGAATTTTGATTTTCTTTTTCATTTTTCCAATATTTTTTAAAAAATTAATTAGAATGTAACTTTTGGGGGGTTCATTATTGTTTTGATTTAACTTTTTATTTCTTTTTTAATTTCATTCTTGTATGATAGTTGACAGCCAATTTTGATCTTTAACTATTTCAACAATGTTATTCTATAGAAATATATTTTGAGTTTTAAATGTTAGTCCATTTTGTCCGAATATATATATTTTTTAATATGCATACTTTATAAAAAATATTTTAGAATTATTAATAAATTATTATATAATTATTTTGCTGAAAGGTTTATAAATTTAAGTGAGTTTAATTATATATATAAAAACATTATAATTAGATAGTATTTTATTTGGATATCATATCTTCAATTTCCCCCAAAGTCATTTAAATCTTAATTTATTCTATTCTAATTCCTTTCAATTTTAGTCTATTCAATTCCAAGTGTATTTCAAATATATCCACTCTTCCGTTTCAATTCTAGCTAATTTTTATTGTAATTTTATGATTTTGAGATTTAATATTATAATCTGGAGCATTCATCTTTTGATATTGAATTTCAGCCCCTCGTCTCTTTAATAATTAATGGTTAAGATTCACCCATCCTTTCGTTCCTCTTTGATATCAAAAGACCTAAACCCTGACTATTCCATTTTTTCTACTCTTCCTCGCCTCCCTCTCTAGCCGCCATCTCTACCACCTTTTCTCTCCACCAATGACTCTCTCTCCCCCTTGCCTCTTCTCCTCTCTCCTCCCTTGTCTCTTTTTCCGGCAATGGACAGTAGACAGGCGAGGAAACCAGCAGCTCCGGCAAGTCGACCAGTCGCTGGCTGCCTCTGTTTCTCTCCTCTCCTTTCTCTGGTGTGGCTGACGAAAGCAACCGGCCATACAATCAACGAAACAGCAGCAACCAAGCGACTCCGGTGATGGAAGCAGTGCCAGAAGCTCCATCCGGCGGAAATGTAATCAATAACAGCAGCAACCATCTCCTGCACAAAATCAACAGCCAGCCAGCGAAGAACATCAGCGACCAGACAACCTCCAGACTGCGTGCTCAGGCAAAACCTGCAGCCAAATGACTCCAGCAGCGGCACCCAGTCGCCTTCCTCCTCTCCCCTTTATCATTTCCGGACAATATCTCTGAACAAGTGAACAATGCGAACTCCAGCGAAGCATTTGAATTTTTCAAACTGGCAAAAAGACGGATATTTAACCGATCCGTCCGGGTACATTAATTTTGGTCATTTAAGGGTATACTTTTGGATATAAAAATCAACATCTAGTCTTTAACGCTATCTACAAAATAAATCTTGTTTATATGTGTTCCATATTAATATTGGCATGTTAACTCAATTTTCATATTTTAAGGCTTATGGTTACAAATTTTCTTACTTGCAAATTGATTAGTAATCATGACTCTAGGAAATATGCAATATGTGTGACCTTTGAATCATTTAGAATCATGTTCTTAGGTATTATTAATTATTTCAGCATGTTGAAATAATATGATAATTCTTTACGTATTTGATACAAACTCTAACTATTACTGTGTTACAACGATTTTTGGCCACTTAAAATAAATTATTATTTTCTAGCATGTTAAATAACTGAGTTACTTTTATGCCTTTTTCTATCACCGTAGCATGACATTTTATCTAAAAGATAAAAAGTAATAACTCATCTTTCCCTCCGACATGCTAGTTTGCTTTGTAAATAAACTGTCATCCAATCTTAAAATAAATTAATCTTAACTGTATATATCTGCTACCTTTAAATTCTTTCCACATAAAATAAGATGCTAAATCTTTCTTTGCATGCTCATCTTCCCTATACAAATATGTCAGTAAATAATTTCTACGTTTTGAATAATGTTTTGCCACTTAAAGCCAACATTGACCCTTCTATTATAATGTTTGTTAATATTATTTTATTAGTTGTTACTTAGTCTTTATTATTATGGTTTTTGTTTGCATACATAACTAACATGAGATCTTCACAAGTGTGTGTGTTTGAAAGCTTGTTTAATATGATTTAGAGGTGATGTGAGATTTATGTGCTAATGCAAGTTTGTTTAAAATGCAATACAGATTTAGGTATTCTCCCCTCGCAAAAATCAGGTATGTCCTCTAATTCTAATTTTTTTATTGTCTTTAAATATTGTTGAATTATTATATGTTGTGATTTATCTATTTTTTCTCTACTTCTAATAAGTAAATTTTATTTGAAAAGATAAAAAAATTGTATATGATAAGGTAGAACAGAGAGAGTCATATTCTTCCTTCGTCCTATTTTATGTGAACGTACTATTGTTTAGAGAGTCAAACAATTTTTTTCTTTGATTGTAGTTTTAACAATTTATTTCTGAATAATTTTTATATTGACATACAATATTTTTTTAATATTTTAAAAAAAGTTTTGAAGTATTTGAACCGAATCCATAGTAAAATTACGTATTTTGACTCTCTTATGTTGACTATAGGCTTTTTTTGTAAGAAGATAATTTTCTAATGCAACCATAGATTATTCTTCTGAATGTTTATGGTATTAAAGTTCTTTTTATTCATATGTTAATGAAACATAACATGTACTTAATAAAAACAAGTTAAGGTTGTATCAAAATTTACCTATACACCACTCTTTTGTAAAATGTAAAAGCGACCATTGTCGTTTGATATTGACATTATTTTTCCATAACTATTTATACTATGTTTATCCTATTACATGTTAAAAGAGTTATTATTTTAGGAATCAAAAAATGTCTTTGATAAATATTTTGATTTATTCGCTATATTGATTTGTGGCACTTTTTGTGTATACATTTTTACTTTAAAAAGTTGAATAATTTATGCCCGAATTCCTAGTCAAACTAATACGTTTTAATCATCGTACTCCGTACCTTTTCATTTAATTGAAGATAAAGAAAGTACATATTATAAGTAAAAGTTTCAAATACAAGTACAAGATTTTGACTCTAGGCTTATGTCAATAAGAAGACAAAACTATAATATCATTCATTTGTATGGATAAATGTGTGTGAAAAATAAATGATACAACTTCATATAGTGCTTAGTTTTTGGGCCTGATCACCAAGTGTTAGACATCAGAGATAATATGTCATGTAAAAGAAGATAATTTATTGAGCGTGAACAAATTGAAAAATTCAAAAAAGACGAACCCAAAAAATTCGCTTCTAAGAATATTACTATGAAGAGAAGTCCTGACATGCTCATTGATACTCCACTATCACTGTAAGGACCCTCTTAGTCGTTTTAAGAATTTCAACCATTATTTTTATGTTAACCTTTTTAGTAGATTTTATAATTAATTTATATGACTTATAAAAATGAGTGACATGATTTTTAAATTTAATAAAAGATTATTTTATTGCTAATAATAATGAAAAAAAAGAAAAAAAAAGGAAAAGGAAATTAAATATATATATAAATAAAATAAAAAGAACAGGGGCAAAGTGCCCTTAACTTTTAAAAGCCTACGACGGCTTGTATGAGATTGAAAAAAAATCGAAGAAGAAAGACTTCACCAAAGAAAATAAAAAGAAATACGCAGAGAAGAAAATAAAATAAAGGGAAAAAAAGAAAAGGGAAAAAGGAGGAGCAAAATCAATATTTTCATCTCAAGGCGTCGAGGTAGTTATTTTCATCCTTTCTATTAAGTTTTTAATGTAATTAGGAGTAGATTTTTAGGTTAAAACTTGTATAATTTACACTAATATGTGAAATTAATTTTTGATTTCGTGTACATATATGTATATGTTATTTACATATATTAATGAACTAGAGGGTATTAAATGAATTATTATTGTTGGGGGATGAAACAATACATGTATAAAAGATAAGTTTTATGTTGATTAATACTTTTAATTCATTAAGAGTTAAATAGGAAATTGAAGTGGGTTACTGTAGGTTTGTAAAGAAAAAAGGGTTTGTGAGTTTGTTTTGAAAATTAATGGTAATGGGTGAGTACTAAATATATAGGAATTTAATATGTGACATATAGATTTTGAAAGTTTGTTGGGGTTTAATTTTCTTTAATTTTTTTATCATGTAATTGGTCAAAGTTATAATGTCATAACTATTTATAGATATGTAATTGGGTTTTTTAGAAATTATTGATGGTGTTCCCTTTGGAAGTAAGCCAAGATTTCCAATGGAATATTGATATGCCGTCAATAGCCATTTTGGGATAATAATTGGACAATTATATTATATGAAAACTATTATGGTTGTAGTGTTTGGAGAAATTATGACTTAACTCTTGACTTGAAATTTAAGGAATATGAGATTTGACTTATTGGTTAGAATAAAGATTTAGAAACTTAATTATAAATATTGGATAAATTGTTGGGTCAAAATTAAACAAATAGTAATATGAGTGTGGTAAGTTTTGAAGTCTTATTGTGGTTATTGATTTGAATAGATTGTATTGATTTGAAAGTACAATGAAGGAAGAAGGCTAAAGTCCCGAAGTGATTGTTCGATAAATGTCCTTGTGGTATATGTTTGGGAGTAACGGGATTGGTGATGGGTTGACTTGTCCACATTGATTAATTCTAATGATGAAAAAAAAGGGATAACAAAAGGAAATGTAATTAATTGTTTATGTGTAATGTGTTGAAAAAGGGTTGAAGGCTTATTGAATCATTGTTGATGTGACTTCATGTTTGTGTGGTTGTGAACTGTGCGATGTTATGAAAATGGTCATCTCCTCATTGTGTGAACTTGTCATCTGCATTATTCTTAGGCATTAGTTGTGACAAGTGTTATGTGCATTGAGAAAGAATGAGTACTTAAGAGGATGTACCATTTCGAGGGACGTATCGCGCGCCGCGATGGATACTATATTTCGAGGGACGTATTGTGTACCGCGATGGTTACTATTATCGAGGGTCGTGTCGTTCACCGTGACAGATGCATGGACCGATATGTCCCCCATGGGTCCCGGACTGAGAGACAACATGTGTGTATCACGAGGTCAGACATGCATCATTATACTTGACATTGCATTCCATTGCATTGCACATACTTATCATTAGTGAACTTGATATCGTGCTTTGCTGATCTTCTGATTGTCTTTCTGCGGAACTTGTGATTGATCAATATTGAGCTTGTTATTGCAGATATGTAATTTGTTAAAGTATTGTTGTTGAGGATATGTAATTTGTTTAAGTGTTGATGTTGAGAATATGTAATTTGTCTAAGTGTTGTTATTGAGCTACGTGCTATGTAAACTGTGAGCTATTAGGTTTTGTTGATTTTAATGCAGGTTGTAGTTGTGGAGGTTCGGTTGAGGGTGGTAGCAGTACCCGTATTTCATCCTCTTAGCTTGTGTTTAGAGGTTTACTTGCTGAGTACCGTGTGGGTTGGTACTCACCCATTGCTTCTACAAATTTTTGTAGGTTATGAGCCTGGATTTTTGTTGTACTTGTCATTCTTTTCTTTTCCGAGGCTTCTTGGAGATTTGTGAGGTAGCTGTTTCCATCTCAGCAGACTTTCTTCTCCTTAATTATGATCTTGTTCTATTCTAGAAACAAGTTCATTTTGGACTCGAGTTTTTCTTTTGAATCATTTGTAATACTTTAGAAGCTTGTACACGTGACTACCAGGTTATGAGGTTTTTCTTAAGTTACTTATATTTTATTTCCGCACTTCTTGTAATTTGTTGAGATTTAGGCTGACTTGTCTTGGTTTGATAAGACAAGTGCCATCACACCCATTTTTGGGTCGTACAATCACCTCCTCCTGTTGCTCTTGCTGCTACAAGTTTTAGGAGAATGGAGAAATCAATTTCTTCCATCGTAAATGCTATATTACTTGTTGATCATGATCAAGTTTCGAATGAATACATCATATCAAGTAGTACTAGAAGGGGAAGAGGTAGAGACAGATGTAGAATAAGACTGTGTTGATTCGGAACTTGATCACCAACAACAAGTGGTTTAGTATTTTTCTGTAGAAGATATTGAATCCTCATTTCTCCTTCAGTTTTTAGAAACAACAATAGGAGAAGGAGGAGGGGCTGGTGAATTATCCATGAGCATGTCAGTAATATAATTAATATGAATATCTTTTACTTGAGAATATGTCTTTGATCTCTTACATTCGGTGATCTCGCATTAAAATTAATCATTATAAGGAAATGTTGTTAAATTCCTTTATATATATAGCTTAGAGTCATATTTTTGTATATATATTTGAAAATTTACTTATAACATGTGAAATTATTATGCTTGAAATTATGAATTTGGATATAAAATCTTTAAATTTATAAAAATAAAATGTGTGTAGATTTGAATTCTACACGAAAAGCACTCCAAAAGACAATTCTATTGAATCAAGATTTGTTTCGTAAAATATTATTGGACACCAAAAAGATTAACGCTCTAACATAAAATAGTGTGCAGGGAGTATAAACAATGTATCCATAACTTAAAAGAAAATATTATTTGGTTCCCCAAATAGTAACTCATACACTGTAAAAAGAGATAACGAAGTATATAACTTTATTCGTTCCACTTTATGAATACGATTTTTATGCTTTTTCAATAAAACTTACTTGGTGGAAGCTAATAAAAATATACGTCCCTGTAAATAGCAAATCAAAATATTTTAAGTGGAGAAAAATATATACCTGATTTTCTGCAAGGGGGCAATACCTAAATCCATGTTGCATTGTGGACAAACATCCCTTTTTTCTTTTGATATCTTACTCGTTATGCATTTGTTGCAAACTGTTAAAAAATATTAAACTTACGTTACTCAAATTTCATAGAAAAAAACCCATTAAAAATAACAAAATTTGTCATGTAATGAATTTTTATTTTTAATTCATTACATGAGAAATTTCATTAATTTTATTTTTTTAAAAAAATATATATTTGATTAATTTATGTTTAATATTTCTTTAACTGTTTCCAATAAGTGCACAATGAGGAAGATATCAAAAGAAAATAGGGATGTTTGTCAAGAATGCAATATATGGGTGTTGCCCCCTTGGAAAAATTTAGGTATATACTATTCTCCACTTAAAATATTTTGAATTGTTTATTATTGACATATATATATATATATATA
>NC_028637.1:40646193-40704010 GCF_001406875.1 Solanum pennellii | reverse complement strand
ATATACTAGGTAAATTATCCGTGCTTCGCACGATATTGGACATTTTATTAAACTTACATATGAGTATTCGGTTATATGACCTACAGTAACTGATTAAGTTTCATGGAAAATGGGGAATCAAAAAGATTCATTAGAAGTTTAATTAATGTATTTCAATTCGATTCCTCTATAGCAAAAAAAAAGTACAATAGTGGCAGAAATAAAAGTTTTGTTTACAAAAAAACCAAATGTAATAAATTCTACAATTTCAACAAAGTTATGAGTTGTGAAATTAAAGGTACAATAGTAGTAACATGAAATTGCAATCGAAATCAATTGTCTTTGTTTATACGAAGAAACTTTTAGAAAGGGACAAAAGAGAAGATCAATTTTCAATCATCTCCTATGTAACTTTTAACAAAGTTAAAAGAAAAATGTCACCACAATAGCAAAAAGAATTGTCATACTTACATGGATCACTACGACTTATAGTAAAGATTAAGCTCCATGAAATAGGAGAATGGAAACTTTTAGGAATGAAACAAACTTCATAAGAAGCTTAATCAATGTAATTGAATTCAACTATCCAATGGAAAAAACCTTCAAATAATAGTGACAGCAAATCCCTCTATTTATAGATAACAGAGGGTAGTATGAATAAATCTTTATTGTGCCTTATCGGAAAAAGTCACAACTCTTTGGAAAAGTTTCAACCATTTGGAAAGGTCACAACCTCTCATAAAAGTCACAATTTTCATAAAAGTCGCAACTCTTCATAAAAGTCACAATTTTTCAGAAAAGTTACAACTTTTGATAAAAAAGTTGCATCTCTTCATAAAAGTTGCAACTCTTCATAAAAGTTGCAACCTTTCATAAAAGTCACAACTCTTCATAGAAGTCGTAACTATTCATAAAGTTCACAACTTTTCATAAAAGTCACAACATTTCATAAAAGTCACATATCTTCCTTAAAATCACAAATCTTCATAAAAGTCACATTTTTTCTTGAAAGGGGAAGGCTAGTTTTGGAAATAAATAAATTTAAAAGGAAATTCTTGCTTGTGGTGGTGCCAGGTAGGCGGGCCTAATATTCTCATATATATATACATATATGATATATATATATATATATATATATCACAGTAAGTGAGTTTTATTGTAAAAGAATCAAAATCATATTCATAAAGTTGAATGTAAAAACTTATATAATTTTTTCTTCTCATTTTAATTTGGGCATGTTACTATCTGGGGAGTCAAATAAATTTTTTGTTGACAATAGTTTTCTCCCAAAAAAAATCAAAATATTTGAATTATTTGCTATACTGACTTGCAATATTATTCGTGTAATTTCAAATATGCATTTTGATTTTTTAAATTTTTACTATTTGTACCCGAGTTATTTAAAATCATAATGTGGGATGAAGCTGTACAGAATCACAACTAGTGTCATATGGCCTTGACCAGAGCACTTATGTCATTATGGGTTTAGAGGTGAAGCTATCATTTTAAGTTTAAGGAGTCGGAATTGTTTTTTTTTAAATAAACAAATTAGTTTATATGGTTATGGAGCCTAAACCCTGGGTATGGCCGACACTCGTAAACCATTGCTGGTCTCGAGATGACCTTTGGCCTTGCTTACAAAGTGGAAGTCTTGAACACAAGAGATAACTCATCAACTAACTTAAATGTAATACTTAGACAACGTGAGAACTCATGTCTAAAACGTTTATAACTGAAATGAATAACACTAAAGAACTATTCTATCTGTCTATGAAGCCTATAATAAAATAGGGATGTTAGGACAAGAACCCCAGTTATCCTAACAACTGAAAAATGAAATAATGCGATAAAAGATGTCCTCTATAATGTAAGGAGGCTCACCAATGGACTCTGAGCTGCTCACTGGATCAACGCTGATCCTAGTTACATGCGTCTGCATCATAAGACCATGCACGCCATCTGACATTAGTACATTGAATGTACGAGTATGCGAGTTTGAAAGATAAACACAACGTAAGCTTGAAAAGGATGTGAGGGAACACTAACCTTTGCTCTTCTCAACTCAATGAAAAACATAACTCAATATAAAGCAATAAGACACATGCAATATATAGAAATGTCGTGTGGCAGTGTAAATACTTAGTTAGTTTAAGAAAATTCAATAACAAACTAAATTTTACTTATGTAATGAAGTAACTAGTTTCTGTTGAATCTAACCGACAACCACCACTATGAGCCTAAGTGGTATAGAAAATCTGGCCATGCTGCTAGAACTCTCGTATAATTTGTCGTTGCATAAAACTACATAACTTAGTGGATCTCTAGCTAAAATTAAGTGATCATCTAAAAATATGACCCTTTAATACCCATGATAGCTACATGGTTCATGCAAACAAGAGTTAATATTAACTCGCATCCCCATATGGTGCTCAATACTACTGCCACAAATATACTTAGATCATATTTTTTAAAAAACAATTTCTTCTCTGGGTTGAGATAATTACTCAATATTTAGTTTAAAAGCTCTCTTGGAATTGATGTTCCCTTTCTTGTTCAAATGTGAAAAAAAATATGAACTCTTAGGGAATACTTAGTTCCCATATAACATTTGAGAAATGAACTTAACTCATTACTCGTTACTAAACTTGAATATTGAGTCTGAAAAACAAAGTTAAAACGTTGCTAAAGACTCTTGAAAACATTAGAGTACTTTGCTTTGACTTTCTTCTTAACTGATAGAGTTGACTCTTGACTTTTTTGACATTGATCTTAACTTTCTAGAACATTTAATTATGAATTCAAGGTTCACGATCTCATGTATATGGATGATTTCATGATGTGTAGATGTACCTAAGAGTTTTAGAATCAACTAGGAAACATAGCTACATCAATAGGGAAGTAGTACGGAATTTTTAGGGAATAATGGGGAGAATTGGCGACCCTTGCGCTCTGAGATGCGTGGGGCGCCAGGACTCAAACATCAAAGAGTTGGATGGGGAATTCTTGCTGGCACGGCGATCAAGAAGCCAATGGAAAAAGACATACCTTTTGGGGCTCTAGGAAGCGCGACACGCCTGGGCTATCCCAAGGCATTCTCCGACTTTTCTCCTTCATTTTTCATTTCTAAACCCTACAAAATTTCATGGTTCTTTCCCCAAACACTTTGAATCACTAATACTATCAATGTTCAACATATTTAACCAGAAATTACAGCTGGAAACATAAATCAAACCATTAAGAAACTTCAACAACAGAACCATCAAGAACTCGACGAAACGTTCAACAATGTTCTTCAACAACTCATTTTCTTAACATTCAAAACAAGAATTCGCTGAATTAAATTTAGTTGGCGCCAGGCTGAACTAACCCAACATTATGTGATCTCACATACCATTTTACGGATCACCCTTGAAGAATTCAACACGCAAAGCTTGAGCTTTCTTGACGATTCTTGATTTATCTCCTCTTTTCTCTTCTTTTTTCTCTTCTCCAAGCCCTAGTGTGAATTCTATTTTTTATAAACCGAACAAAGGTCTGGTTATACCAAATTAATTTCTAAAAAAAAATTAATTTAATTAGGTAAGGAAAATACAATTTTTTCCTTCCTAAATCTGGATTAGGCTTTCCTTAATCCAACAACCCATCTTCCGAAAGTCATAACTCTCTTATTCGGACTCGGAAACTCGCAAACTCCGCGGTGCTGTAATGATTATTATAAGGGATTTTCAACCATATATGTAACTACTACTAATTCATCCTGATCTTGGAGTTATGATCATTTGAAGTTTACCAAAACATACTCTTTAACTTATTTGATATTTCTAGATTTTCTTATCCCTTCCAAAAATATGTATTTTCAGATTTTAAACTATTTTCTAGATCATTCAAGTTGCGAAATATTACAATATATCCACCTTCGGAACATTCGTCCTTGAATGAGGTTACTCTTACTGGACATAGGGTAGTAACATCAACTTCAAACACCCACAAGCAATTGCAGCCAAACAACATGCTTACTAAAATTTGGATAGTACTTAGAAGAAACTTTGTGCCTTGGTCTGCACTTTTTTCGGATTTAAACAAATACAAATATCTCTTCGTCATGTCCTCTTAAGCTTCCCAAGTAGCTTCTTTAAAAAATTGGTTCTTCCAAAGTACCTTGACTCATGCTGCCTCTTTTTCTCTCAACTTCCAAACCTGGCGATCTAGGATTTGCACTAGAATCTCCTCTTGAGACAAGTTATCCTTGATCTCAATATTCTCAGCTAGAATGATAAGGGAAGGATCACCCATGCACTTCTTCAAAAATGGAAAATAAAGCACCATATTAATCGTAGCTAACTCTTGTGGTAGCTCCATTTCATAAATTACTATTCAATCCTCTTGGAAATTCTATATGGGCCAACATAACAAGGACTAAGTCATTATAACAAAAGAGTATATAGCGGCAATTAAAAATTAAATTAGCGTCCATAACTAGGGTCACTATAGCCATTACCATCCAATGCGCTTTGGCCGCTATATCGACGGTCGGCAAAGGCTTTTGCAGCCATTTGAACCAAAGCTGGTAAAGTGATGCTCTTTTGCCGCTAAAAACTTATTTGATTTAGTGGCAATTGGTTGCAGCAATTAAAAAGTCTAAAAAACCAATCCAAAAAGGTTAGTTTTCTCATGTAGCAACCATTTTTATAGAATGTAAAACCAAGTAGATTGTCGCTAAAACACATTTGTTCTAGCGGCAATGGCTTCGGCAATTAAGATGGCTGTTAATCCAATAAAAATAGTAGTTATACTTTTGTAGTGTCTATTTTTATAGCTGGTAAATCCTACAAAATTGCTGCTAAAGGGCATTAGTTCTACTGGTAATAAAGATAACTTTTAAATTAAATTTACTACGACAATCATGTTCATGCAATGTTCATTTTGATAGCTGGTAAATTCGATAAAAATGCCGCTAAAAGTTCATATGTTTAACGACAATGGGTTTGATGGTTTATAAAGTCTAGAATTTCCTTTTCAAACCATCTTAATTTCCCCCATTTAGCGTCTAGTATTTTTGTCTAGGAAATTCACTTAGTTTGACGCTAAAATTCACAAACTTTAAGGACCAACTTTTAGTCGTAAATAATAATGATCACATTAATTGAAAAGTATCTTGTCGCACTTCTACTGATAAAGCCAACAAAATTCTAATAAAAAATCCTATTAGATTTGATGATGTTTGTCAAATGCTAAAAATCTATAATATAATTCATAGAACATAGTAGATCTCATAAAATAAAATAAAAATCATTAACTTAAACTATTGTATCAGAACTTTAAAACTAAACTTATATTAACGAACCAATGTCATTATATAAATAATTCATAGAACGTAGTAGATCAGATCAAATCAAAACAAAATAAATCATTAATCCAAACAATAGTATCAGAACTTTAAAACTAAATTTATATTAACGAACCAATATCATTATATATCAAATCCAATAAAATAGTGTCTTCAATAAATTTCCACAATGGTTCGCAATATTGAATATTTTATAGGCATTATTTTTGAAAATCATATCGCATGACCTGAACTAATTAAATAAATGTGTCAAAAGATGAAACTGAATTGATAAATATATCACGAGATCAAAAAAGTTCTCATACTCTAATAAAATATTTACTAGACTAAATGTTACCTCAAAAAAGCTATGTGAAAATACCAATGACCCTAGAATAAAAAAGACACTTCAGTATGAAGACATTCACAACCTAGACAAGAAACAAAGAAAAAGCAGAAGCACCTTCGTAGCCTGAGCAACAAACCATGAAAGAATGGAAGCACATTAACAACTTAGCAGACTAGATGTACAATACATATACATACACATAATTTATGTCTAAAACTCCCTATTCAAAAGAGAACCGATAAAATTTACATCAGTATTGGACGCTCAAAACGTATTAAGATATAAAAAAATCAAACCAATACAAACAGGCAGCAAGCTAGAGAATGATACCAACATAAAGATCATACATAGGAGCAGAAAATCAGCGCACAAAGTAGTTGTAGTAATTAGACCACTAATATGCAACTATACCAACAAGGCCTAAGTTAAAAGTAACTACACTTCCCGGCAGCGGCGCCATTTTGATTCTTCAATATGTGTATCTTTTATATTTCTTGATCAACGTCACTAACCTACAATTTGAGTGTCTATGAATCGAAGCTAGTAACGTAACACAACCAAGGGTTGGGGTCGTATTCTAAGGGAGTCGTAGTGGAAGTAGTTACTTAGAATTTAGTTCTAAATAGTGATTGCTCATGACATTTTTTAGTTATACAAAAATTATATTCATTTCTTACACCAAAGTTTCAAATATCAAGAAAAAAGGTTTTTTTCACAAGTAGTAGAATACCAAAAATAAAGGACAAAACAAGTATTGGAGAAAGTTCTTGGGTGTGACCACAATATATGTTGACACAAACTAATGGGTACATGATTTTGATATGAAAATTTACAAGAAAATGGTGACTATGCTAAGCTTTAGGTTACAGTAAGTTCCTTCTCGGGCAACTTACCCTATATCAAATGAATTCCCCTCGGACACCACTCGTCTAAACAAACCAGACTAAGCTTTTACCGCACCCTGACAATTCGATAGAGGTTTCTTGTATATGGGACTAGGGCTCAGCCCTTCGGGCTGAACCTCATGTCGACCCACTCCTCAGGCCATCAGTCTGCTTGTCTTGGTTTCGTGACCTCCCTCTCGGGCAATGCGAAAATACATGGATTGTTTTGTATTTGCAACTTCAAACCTATTCAAATAAACCAACATGTAGGTGAAATCACAATTAATATTCATATAATCCTATAAGCAAGCAAGACCAAACAGTAATATAAGCATATATTTGCTAAATCACACCATAAGAATGAGGTTTTTAGCCTCACATCAAGCAATAATAAAATATAATTAAAATGATTAAGGAAGAAAGTTCATATAATAGATTAAACCTTGAAAATATCAAAGGAAAATAAATGAAGAAGAACCACTTCAAACATTGGAAGAAGAACTTCTTTCTTCAACTTTCCTAAAAACCCTCTCCGAACTTGAGAGAAAAATTAAGAACACTAAATAAAATATAATGTTTATATTTTTTACTCTATAAGATTTTCTTCTAAATGAGTTCAGTGTTTACAGACTTCAGATTTAGTTCTTGTGGATCCATTCGTCATCTATAGGTGTGAATCGTTGAGAGATTTTGCGACTCGCCCTTTGTCTGGTTTGTCGCCATTTGTGGCGTGCCTTAATATCCATGCATGCGATATCATTGGTCGGAATAAATATGCTTCGTTGAATTATTTGGTGAAGGGACAACTACTTCTTTTCGTCGCCTTTTGATCCATCTCCTTCACGACTAACTTGTTGTAACAGAAACCGGACCTTTGCGTACTTTGAATCTTTACCTGTTCTCATCCATTTTGCGCCTAAGTTTTCATACTACTGCCAAATCCCAAAATACCTCAAACTTAAAAGTTTTTATCTGATATTGAGATAAAATACACAATTAAGGACATAAGTTGTATTAAATAAGGCCCTAGATGAGTCCAATTTGAGGACTCATCAAACCTAAACAGAAACAATTAGTATACCGGAACGTGGTACCCAATGTAATATATATATTTGAACGTGGTAATCTGATGCAGTTAGTTAGTCCGGAACGTGAAAATTTGATCCCATCTTTATGTCGGAACATGGCAATCCGATCCTAGTTAGTTATGTTGGAACGTGGTAATCCGATCCTTTAACACACACAATCACAAATTCAAGTACAGTCTCAAGTTATCCAATCAAGAAGTGATGCATACATATAGTGATTCATCTTTCTCATTTACAACAAGTGTGATTAATAATGCAACATTCATATGCATACAAGCATCATAATGATGCATGAACATACAAACATCACACAATCATAGAATCACAATCATCACCTACCTCGAATCCAAGTTTGAATCCCCTAAGGAGCTTGAATATTCCCTTTTTCATATACTTTCCTCTTGTTCTACGTCTACAAATAAATAATATACGCAAGGATCAAAAAGATATCCAATTACATGGATTAAATTGAATTATATCAATCCTAGGTCAACCCTTGATCTCATGTATCCAAACAATGGCTTTTCCCACCATAGTTTTCAATTAAAAACCCTCTCTCGTTGTTTATAACACAAGAAAATATATTCCACGAATCAAAAAATGGATTCGGGAGGTGAAAAGCTTACATTTAGCCTCAAGAATGGTGAAAAACTGTCAAGAAGTCGTATGAGGTGTTCCTTAGCTCTCAAAGTCAAAAAGCTTAGAATAAAAATGTTTTAGGGTTTATTTAGAACTTTAAGTTGTGTCTGACCCGCCACAACGACACCCACCCCGATATAGCCGACCAGCCAGAGACACCAAATCCAGCATCAAAGTTTCTTGTATGAAACAATAAGTCATTTAATTAATTGCAAGACCACCATTCCATAACACACCTCTAACCAATGAAACTCGGAAAATACCGTTTACGCAAAGATTGATTCATGAAGTTCTACTCGCCGAATTCAATTTTGTAGAGTCATACATGTTCCTTGACGTTTTATATAACTACTCATGAAATAAAAATTATAAATGAGTCACCCGATATCTACGACATTTTCCTACACCTTAATGACTCTGAATTCGTCCAAATCTAGACTAAGTTGAGAAAAGTTTTCTGTACCCAATGCTTTTCCCATTGCTTTTCCCTAATGACCTTATAGTATGTATGTACACGTTATCCCTATAAGGTAAAAGTTGGTTTCTGATAGACCATTTATTTAATAAAGTGAACATTTCTTAACAGAAGCAAATAATATCTCTCCTCTTTCTACTTTACACTTGTAAGGTTATTACAGTAAACTCGAATTGAAAACATTAGCTAGCTAGAAATAGCGATTGGTTTACTGAAGTGTACTAAAAATTTAAAATTAAATGGTCGAGGTAATGTCACACATGTTTGGAGATTACAATAAAGCGTAGAACTGTAAAATGGAAAAATAAAAAAACACAATGTATTAGGATTTAACTGATAAGTAGTATTACATTAGTACTGATCACCTTTGGTTGACATTTTATTATTAGAATGAATTTTTAAAAAAAAAACGACTTCTAAAAATATATGTCTAATAGCTTGTAATAGATAGTATACTGTGTTTTTTCCGCTTATCATAAATTCATACTAAGAAAAATAGAAAAAACATTCAAGATAAGGATGATTATAGTTCAACATGTATCAAGAAAAAAAATGAAGTCATTGTTGATTTATGGGATCTAAACAAACACTCAAACATGCCTACAAAAAGGGATAAAAGTTAAGTTGATAATAAAAAGAAAATTTTTAAGTTTTCTATGAATGTCGAGTCTTTCCATTATCTACTCTCTGATTCTCAAAGTGGACATGTTATTACGTAATTTAATCTCTACTGTAAGGATAAATCAATAACATCGGTACAAACACTTTCTTTTTCTTATGGGTGGACATTAGTTATTTGATATAATTGAAGCCATTTTTTTCTGTTGTACTCTGGAAACCATTTCTTGTATATTGCTTTATATGTAATTTTGAAATATTTGATTTGTCTTCTACTGGTAAATGTCACCATATCATTATTAATGATTCTGTGTTTAAGGAAATTTTTGGTTCTGAATTTACCAGTAATACACTGTTATGCTTGGAAATGTATGGCCTGATTAGTTTGAAACCTCGTTGGAAGATTCTAAATTTTTTCTGGCTGACACTGGGGCTTAAGTCCCTAACTTTGGTCCCCTATATATTCGTTTTGAGAATCGAATCTTGCCCATGTTATGGCTACAATTCTTGTTCCACGAAAGGGATGTCTTAGAAAAATCTCCAACAGAGTTATATTTTTTGTTTACTGTCTGCTGAAGAAGATCAAAATAAATTGGGCTCTGTAGGTTCGCGAAGACATGGTTGATTTTTTTGAGGATACGAACTCCAATAAAAGCTTATCTTATGGACTACTTATCTCTAGGTCTATTGTTTATTCTCTTGTGGATCTCTCTAACAACAGGCCTAAATTTATTGATGCTACATTTGATACTCGAACTTTTTCGACCATGTATTATGTGTTTAAACGAGAAATATTATTACAAGGAGTCGTCCCAATCTAGGGCTAATGCACCCCGGGATACAAGGATAACTGCTAACTTTGCAACATTACTCCTCAAGGAGGCTGAACACATTAGGATAAGTCTCAAAGTTCTAGAATACTATATCCAGGTTGTAGAGGATACCCTTGGAAAAGTGTTATAACTCCACAAGGACTCCAATATTAATATTGAAAAGCCTCGGCTTGATATGGTAGGACTTCAGAAGGATGCCTCTTGTTATGTTAACACCATTCTAAAAGAAGTCAACTCCATCAAAACTGGAGGTGACTCTTATAACAGTCAGTTAGAGGTCACTATGAACACTTCATATTGCTCTTTCTCTAAGATTGTTGAGAAATCTCTTACCACTTTCGGCACGAACGTGGTCAACACTCTGACGTATTTTCTAGTAAAATATTAAGACTACGACCTCGTTCGCTTTTGTTTAAGGCACTTAGTTTTGTGGATATCTTTCTCCTTATCTGTTGTACTGTATATTTGGGGCTCCTTGCCCCATACTCATTGTCTATTTAGTTTTTCCTTCTTTCTCTATCTTGCTTGCTGATTTGTTTTCCTTTTTTATGATGTAAAAGGGGGAGAATCTGTACATGGGCATAGAAAAGGGGAAGCACTCATAAAGGGGGAGCACTGAAGTGACCATTCATCCAAGAACAATCGAACAGGAAAGGCGTCTTTGTCTTTCATTAATTATAGTTGTCAATATCAAAAAGGGGAGATTATTAGCTTATTATATTCTAATTAATGACAAATCAAAGAAATTAACAAACAAAAATAACATTACAGAATACAACACAAAGCCAAGGATTAAAAAACCAAATCATGTCTTGATTTACTAAGCAACAAAAAAAGGCAAGAGATCTTCAATCACGCAGAACAAATGGCTAAAGAAGGAAAAGATATGTCAGCACATCAATTAACCACGACTGACGGAAAAGATTATCAAATCAGCAAAATTCAAGGAAGATCAGACAATATCTTAGGAAATCATCAAACAAATTAAGGAAATGATTTAATCATGTACATATCAGATATGGACATGATGCAGCAAATCAATTCAATTACATCAAGGAATCATCAAAGGATCCTTGATTTACAACTCCCTTGGACTTTTGAATAGAGCATCACCTCTCACGGCTATTTAAACCTCTCTCTTTCTTAGATAAAAAATACGCAACTTCTCTTGAGCTTATATTACGATCTTGTGTTATCTTTCATAAAGCAATGTAATCGCGTGAGTGAACACAATTGAATAGAAAATAAAGAGAAACATTATGTGTGTACGTTTCAAAGTAGAGGAAGTGTCAAGTTAGAATTTCGTATTTGCATATCAGAAAGGACCAAGTTAAGGGAACTCTATACTTTTCAAGGCTCACTTAAAAATTCTCTATTTATACTGTGGATAGTCTATTTTTTAGAGCTAGCGTGAATTAGATGATTCAACAAACAATTTATCAGTTGTTGAATCATGACTCTCTAAAGAAAATCCTTGAAACCCAATGGGACTTGACTAGGAATCACATCGGTGATTCAAACCAGTATAACCTTCTGTGTTATTTATTTTCTACAAGATACTTTTTCTGTTTCTTCATTCTACTAACTTGCGGGTGAGTAGACAGACCATTATAGGTAGCTGACTAAGGAATAATTTAATTCATCCCAATCCTCTTGTATATCACATAGTTCAACAGGTATGTCGAGTCTTTCCAGCATCTCCTCTTTGGTTCTCAAAGTTTCCATTTTATTACGTGATTTAATCTCTACTTCAGCAAGATATCAATTACATCGGTGCAAATCTTCTATGAGGTAATTTGTGTATTGAACAGTGTCCAAAACTCTTCATGGTATTGAAGCTATTGTTTTTTGTTGTATTCTACAAATCATTTCTTGTATATTGATTAATATGTAATATTGAAAAATTTGATTTGTTTTCTCCTACTGAATATTACCATATCATTATTAATGATTCTCTGTTTAAGGAATTTTTTGGCTCTGAAGTAACCGGTGATACATTTTTCATGCTTGGAAATGTATGGCCTGATCAGATTGAAACAACGTTGGAAGATGCTAGTTTTTTTTTTTTGCTAAAACTCGGGCTGACATCTCTCACTTTTATCCCCAATCTCTTGGTTTTTAAAATCGAATCTCGCCCATATTTTGGCTACAACTATGCTTCATTTTAATTAACTTCATTTTTTTTATTTGAGGATGATGATAAATTATTTGTTCTTGTGATTTTATGATCTCGGAGTTTATATTTTCTTTTTACGTTCTTTCTAATGTTTATTTTATTGCTCATCAAGAGGAGTTATGGAAACAATTTGTCAATCTCTGTCGTTTGCGGTTACAATCTTCAAACTTACTTTGTGAGACTACTGATGAAGGTACTTTTTGTAATTTTTGGGTTTCTTTTTTCTAGAAAGAAAACGATGATTTTGATAAATAAGTTCTTCTAATTTCACGATATAGAATTTTGACTTTCTTTTTCGTTCTTTCCAATGTTTATAAAAAGATTAATTAGAATGNGGGGGGAGGGGGGTTCATTATTATTTTTATTCAACTTTTTATTGATTTTGTATTTCATTCTTTTATGATTGTTGACACCCATTTTTTACCTTTAACTATTTAAAAAAATGTCATTCGATTAAATACGTATTTTTAAAAATATATTTCAAGTTTTAAATGTTAGTCCATTTTGTTAAAAAAAATATATTTAATATGCATACTTTATAAGAATTATTATAAAAATATTTTATAATTATTAATAAATTTCGTAATACTTATATTACTGAAATGTTTAAAAATTTAAGTGAGTTTAATTATATAAAAAATATTATAATATATGTAGTATTTTAATTGGATATCAGCTCTTCAATTTTGCCTAAAATCATTTATATCTTAGTTTATTCTATTCTAAGTTCTTTCAATTCTAGTCTATTCAATATCAAGTGTATTCCAATTATATGCACTTTTCCATTCCAATTCTAGCAAACTTTTATTGCAAGTTCTGCCATTAAATTCCAATCCAATGTGATTTTGAGATTTATCTTATAATCTGGAGCACCCATCTTTTGATATTGAATCTCAACCCCTCATCTCTTAAATAATTAACGGTTCATATTAAACTATCCTTTCTTTCCATTTTGATACTAAAAGACCTAAACCCTGACTATTCCATTTTTCTACTCTTCCTCGCCTCCATCTCTACTACCTTTTCTCTCCACTGATGACTCTCTCCCCNCCCCCCCCCTTTGCCTCTTCTCCTCTCTCGTGCCTTTTGTAAGAACCTAGAGACTATGATGTTGTTTATGATGTTATAAGGTCCTAAATAGGTCTATTATGTGATATTAATTCAGTGTCTAAGAGTTTAGGTGCATTGGAAGTCAAACGTCAAGGGACGACAAAGACGTTGGACGACTAAGTCACCTATGTGCATCATATGTGGTTCTATGTGTTTATGTGTGATTCATGAGGTTTTAAGGTTCTTAAATGAGTTATTATATCATGTATAGGCAGTGTGTAAATTTTTATGAAGTTTGGAGGTCAAACATCCAAGAACGTCCATGAAGTTCGAAAGATGTGCCTTGAAATGACCCTGTATGTCTAAGCATGTTTGGTCGAGTTTTACGTGCTCATTTTGGACGAAATTCATGTGAGAGGTGCTAAACTCGTATACTATAATTTTTGGGTTGGAAAAGTCTAGGAAAACATCCTCAAGCACGACTGAAGGTTCTTGAGGAAGGACCCAAGTTAGTGCCCTAGATTGCCCAAGACAGCCCAACCAACGGTTAGCAATCGACACCCAGTGGGTCAGTCGACGCCCCTTTGATGGAAGATCGTAGATTAGGAGTTATTCATGGGAGAGGAGAGTTTAAATACAAGCCTCAGTCCCCAACCACGGACCAACAGGATGGTCCGTTGGTCAAGAGACGGGCCGTCGATGGCACTTCCGCCTGTGAGGCTGTGTTATACGCAACTTCACTGTTAAGTGAGGGCTGAAGTTGTAATTTCACACCACATACAAATAGAATGTTTTAATATTAATAAGGGGTATTTTGGGTATTTTAAATGTGTTTATAAGCCTTAAACACATTGAAGACTTCATTCTTCAAAATCAAAAACACAAATCTCTTAGAATTATCTCTAGAACTCCATTAGAGTCAAAACTCAAGGAAGGGTTTGGTGTGAAGAATTGAGTCTATATCATTCATAAAATTGAATAATTATCTTCATCAAGGTATGGATTTTGATCCTTGAAACTCTCTCCATCAAGGAGACCAACCTTCAAGATGTTATCTCAAGTTTTCAAAGTTGAGTTGTCCAATTTCATGACTCTACCATTGGATCTTGAATCAATTATTTTTAAACGTATATTATGGATTAAACTGTTATTGTATTGATAATTTTAACCTAGATTACCTACGAACCCATGAATTGGATGAACCCTAGTTTTTGACTATGTTATAGGTTACTTGATATTGACCTAATATTGATGAATTGTGGTGTACATTTCTATGGGCTGTCTAATGATGTAATAATTGTATTCAATTGATATATATATTGAATTTTATTGATGAATATGTAGTGAATTGACCTATTTTCATGAATATAGATATAATTATGGTGAATTGTTGGTTATGGCCATGGGTAAGGGCCTTGTGATATTGAATGTGGTGATTTGGCATTGAATTGAGGCATTGAAGGTAGAGTGGTGGTAGACTGCTATATTTCCTTTATTTTGATGTTAATTATGCTTCAATTGTATTTTAATTATTATGGTCCACTTATGATGGCGGTGTTATGTGTTTTACTTGTAATTAATGTGGCCTTGTCGGCATTACTTTAGGTATTATGATGATCATGGCCTTGTCGAAAACTACTTGAAGTAATGTGGCTATTTGTGTAACGATTATATAAATCATGACAATACCTATCTACATGCGAAGTCATATATGTGTTCTTCTATTCATGTCATCTTAGGTGATTATGTTAGATTATGACTTTGACCTAGTGTGCATAGAACTAAAGGTTGAGTCCTGGTTATTCCTAATTGACTATATGAGTCTATATTGGTCTTTTTTATGATGTTATGTTAGTGTATACGATAACTTGAAGATGATAGTAGTTGCTTCTATGTGCTTCTAGAATGACATGTAAGGTGTGTTAAAGTGAAGTATGATCTTGTGTTGGTTGACTAGTGTTTCTTGCTTGATGTACATAAGAACATGAATAAGTGATGCCTTGACTTATGATTTTAATGTTCTTAGTCTTATATTTATGAATGATATGAGACCTTAAATGAGTTAAGTGAGTCTTTTATGTGGAACCTTGAACCTTGTGGTAAGGTTATAAATGTTGAAGTCGTTAGCCGTAATGGCATCCTTCAAAGAGAAGGTATGATGGACTTCAGGTTAATTGGTTGTAATGACATCATATTAATCAGTAGGAAAGTCATCTTGAGTTTCTTGTAGCCATTGTAAGGTAAGACTAAAGGACATCTTTGGTAGGGTAAATGTGATTAGGTTATGAACTAGATATGGAACCCCTTTACATGAACCTTAAATGTGAATTACTCTATGTGAAAGAAGGTTAGCACCGAGTTAGTATGGTAAGGGAAGTAGTTTTAGTCAAAGAATGAGACTAGAATACAAAGCATGCCCTTCATATTCCTTAACCATGTGCCTATACGGGATGTATCTAAGTTCTACCATTGGAACGTAGAACAACCTCATCGGAGTAGGATAAAAATCTTGATTCCATGTCTTGCTATCATTGTCTTTGTCGGTTATTCCTATTCTCATCATATGAAATACCGATTAGAATTAGAGAAGTTCTATGAGGTTTAGGGTATGAGACGCTATCTAGACATTGCACAATAGGTTTTGAAGGTGTTACTCGGAGTTCCTAGGACTTGTCCAAGACCATTACATGAATGTCCATTATGTGTTTAATGTCTTCTAAATGAAATAATGAACGTAATGACTTAGGTTAAGAAAGTATGTTAAATGATAAGTACTTATCTAGAGTAGGTAAGGGTTGTCTAGTTAAGGTGTGAAGGGGGCATAGGAATGTTTACTTTGTATCTTACCTAGATGAGTCTTAAGAACGACTCTAGTTTAGGGAATAGTTTATTATGTGGAGATGATTTAAACATAGGAAGTCTTAAGGATTATTTAGGTAGTCTTGAAGAGGTCAATCATGGACGTTATCTTCTTCATTTACTTAAGTATGTCTTTTGATAGCCTTTGGTAAGATAATGTCATATCATCTATATATTGTTATGTTAAGTAAGCATGATTCTATCATAGGTACTCTATTGGATATCTTAAGTGTGTGTCTAAGGTATTGTATGGTCGGTTGCTTCACAACTCTCTTAAGTGAGACTTAGAGTCACCTTTGGTAGAAGAATCTTACATTGATGTTTGTCATGTCATGTAGTGTGTATGTAACTCAGCAGATGTAGTCTTGAGGGTCATTTAGGTATGCCTAGAGAGGTTGTATGGGAGGTCTCTCTTGGTGTTACTTAATTGAGTCTTAGGATAGCTATAAGTGGGATAATTACGTACTAGAAGATGTCAAAAGGGAAGATAAGCAACTTTGCTATACAGTAAATGAATTCAATGTAATAGTGAGTTGAGCTTACTGAAATGTTGGCTGAAAACTATGATAATTTGTTTAAATGTTATCTTATGTGTTTCTAAGTTGTTAAATGTTGTTCTTATGATTATATTTTAAATGAAAACATACATATTTCCAAAAAATGTCCTTTTTGATGATTTTCATGCATTATGCCACACTTAGTACATGTGGTTGTACTAATTCATGCTTTTATCTATTTCTATAGTTGTTGGTAGGTGAGGAGCATTTGGGAAGTGAAAACTCTGACACTAGCAAATCGTTCAAAAGAAGTTGAAGTATGTCATCATTTGACTCGAGGACAAATATGTCTTTTATGTTTTCTATTTGAAGTATTGTAATATACTTAGTATTTCTATATTCGTATTTTGTATGGGACGTGTCCCAAGTATTCTTGTGTCTCAAGATTATGAGATTAAGACTTAGTATTTCCTATGACTTTATATGAAAGTGATTTTTAAAGGCTATGATATGTGTTTGTGAAAAGTTTTAATTCCGTACTACTTTTCACTATGGTTATGCGATGAATGATATGTAAGGGCTTGTACAAGACCTCTGAGAGGTCAAGTACGCCGGTTGCAACCCGAGATTGAACCAAACTTCTAGAGTGTGGTTTCGGGATGTGACACCCTTTCTCTCATTCCGGCAATGGAAAGTACCCAGGCGAGGAAACCAGCAGCTCCGAGGAGTCCAGCACCGCTGGCTGACTCTGTTTCTCTCCTCTAATTTATTTGGTGGGGCAAACGAAAGCAACCGGCCATACAAGCAACGAAACAACAGTAACACAGTGACTAGGTGATGGCAGCAGTGCCAGAAGATCCAGCCGGCCGACACAACACAACTAACCGGCAAAACGTAAACGACAACAGCAGCATCCATCTCCCGCACAAAATTAACTGCCAGCCAGCGAAGAACGGCAGCGACCAGACAACCTCCGGACTGCATGCTCAGGCAAAACCAGCAACCAAATGATGCCAGCAGCGACTCCCAGTCAGCTGCCTCCTCTCCACTCTCTCATTTCTGGACACTATCTCCAAACCAGTTAACAAGGCGATCTCCAGCGAAGCTTTTGAATTTTTCAAACCGGTCAAAAGACAGATATTTAACCGATCCGTCCGGGTACATTCTTATCTTAGAAATTCTATTCTTTTTCTTATAAGCAATGTGATGAAAGTTCTATGCATATTTGGTGTAGAATTTCTCTTAGTACTAAAATAGAACTACTAGTTATCACTTTGAGATTTTACAGACTGTTTTTGTGTGATAGAACATATAATTATAGTGTCCTTCATGTGCTTGCTGGTCTTTATCGCTTAGCTCATTGTCTGCTTCACAAGAATATTGTGTGGAAATTTTCTCTTGTATTTTAAACAATACCTTGACTGTCTATTTTGATTAAAGTCTATATGTTTGGTTATGAAATCACTGATTATCTGGATGAGATGTACCTATTGTTTATTACCTCCAATAATGTCATTATATCCCGTTAATTGATGCAATTTTACTTGTAGTAGTGGTAATAATTTGGTATGATAATTTGGAGTGCTACTTTAGTGTAGATTGATCCTCGACGTATTTCTCATTTCTTGTTGTTAATATATTATATTAAGAATGTGCAAATACTTCTTGACTTGTGTTTTGTTCCTTTAATATTATTATATCATTACTTGAAATTGAGTAATTGATACTAAGGTGATTTTGATGGTATTGTGCTAATCCGGACAGATTTCGTGTCTCCTGGGTAAGTTAAATTTTTTATTATTATTTTATTTATTTATGTTAATTGATCAGAATTTCCTTCATTGAAGTTGCATTGATTCTCACTTATTATATTTTAGTAAAACTATATTTGATTGAGATAAAAATAATTTAAAATAATATTACTTATTTGGTTTTTTCTTTAAATAAGGTAAATAATATGTGATTGATCCTTAGTAATTTCTTGCTATATAATACATGCGCTCTCCTTTACGATATAAAGAGATGCCCTTATTCTAATTAGAATAGGCTTTAACAATCATAAAAAGACTTAGAGGCTTACACTTAGAAATTATCAAAAAATTTCTCTACTTTATAGAAAAGAAGTAACAATAAAGTCTTGTGAACTCTATGAGGACTCTCCAATCAGTTTTATTGCGTTCGGGCAAAATAGTTGATTGAGTTTGTCTTCATTGCTGATAATATTTCTGCTTTAACTGGTTAGTTTTTCCTAAATTAGTTTAAATTTTATCTTGCATTATTACATCGAATGTTGTTGTGTGTTATTAAAGGAAGCACCCGAGTTAGTTTGCATTCTTCCTCTCTCTATGTGAGATAATGTCTATGGTCAATGTGAGATTTATGTGATAAATGCTCGTCCTATTTGTTTGACTTGGTGTCTAGGGGACTTATTAGTAGCATACATTTTTCATTCATTCTAAAACCTACTTAAATAATAGTCCAATGCCTCTAGGAAATTAAGCGGGGGTGCTAGGCACCTTTTAGGACGTTATGCATGCGGTGGTGGGGTAGGGGTACTTCAGGCCCTATAGAGATGATGACATTGGCTCGAGTCGTAGACGACAAATATCTATTTTGTCTTTCCCTATATAGAAGTCGATTGTTGATCCCTAAAGTCTTTGAGTCTCCCTCCCCTTTTCCCTTTTTATGTGTGGTAATTATATTTATTTGGGGTGGTTTACTATATAAAATAAAATTTTGCACTTGACTATTTAATTGTGTATATCTGTCACCTCGCTTTTCCCTTTATTATTTGCTTAGTATTTGTTATGTTTTACATTATGTTATCACCTACTCTACCATGCTTACACAATTAATTAAATTCATAAAGTGTTTAATATTATTGAATAACCTAGATAACATGTTTAAATTGAATAACCTAAATGAAGTGACCATACTTGCTACTTTTAACCTGTCACATAAGTTGCATGAGATACGGTCGGGATCCACATTTGTAGACCTCATGATATGCCTAAAAACTTCCCCTCGAGGTAATATGAACCCTTACTCTGATCTTTGGTTCGTTGAACTTACTTAGGTTCAGATAAGTGCCCTAACGCGCATCAATTTGTTAGATGGCGACTAACATTTAAAAGTCCCAAAAAATTTGTTAGGTCATGATTAAAACACATTTTGTTAAAAATGGAGCGTGACAGTGATATCAATTTATTGAATTTGACCCTAGTCATTAACACGACTATATCTGTATTATTAATTTGGGATTTTATAATAAAAAGAGGTGAATTTTTCAATATGGTCAACATTTTTCTCTTTTCTTTCATTTCACTTTTTTTTTTATAAATTCATTTTATCTTATATTTTGTGAAAAAAATAATTATTTAATATCAATATTTTTTAGTGGAATTTGATTTATTTATGTTTAATATTTTTCTTATAGTTTGCAAGAACTGCATAATGAGGAAAGTAAAAGAAGAGAAACTGCAAGTTTGTTAATGCAACACAGATTTAGGTATTGTCCCGTGTTAAAAAAACTGGTATCTCCTGTAATTCTTATTTTTTTATTGTGTTTTAAATATTTTTGAATTATTATATATTGTGATTTATTGCTTTTTTTTACTTCTAATAAGTAATTTTTAATTTAAAAGACACAAAAATTGTATCAAATAAGGTAGAACAGAGAGAGTCATATTCTTCCTTCGTCCTATTTTATGTGAAGGTATTAATGCTTAGAGAGTCAAACAATTTTTTTCTTTGATTGCACTTTTAACAATTTGCATTTGAATAATTCTTTATATTGACTTATAATATTTTTAAATATTTAATTATTTAAAAAAGAAAGTTTTGAAGAATTTGAACCCGGATCGATAGTGAAATTACGTATTTCGACTTTCTTATGTTGGCTATAGACTTAAATTATAAGAACAAAAATACACTTCTAATGCAACCATATATTATTCTTCTATATGTTTATGCTGATTAGAGTTCTTTTTATTCATATGTTAATGAAAAATGACATGTACTTAATAAAAGAAGTTAAGATTGTATCAAAATCGACCTTCACACCACTCTTTTTAAAATGTAAAAATGACCATTGTTGTATAATGTTTGCTTTATTATTCCATTTGGTTCATGTTATATGGATTCATTATTTATACTATGGTCATCCCATTCCATGTTGAAGTTTTATTATTTGAGGAATCAAATAATTCCTTTTGTCAAATAATTTGATTAATCCGCTAGGTTGATTTGTAGCACTTTTTGTGTCTACATTTTTACTTTAAAAGGTTGAAAAATTTATGGTGGAATTCTTAGTCAAACTAATTTGTTTTATCTTCGTACTCCATACCTTTTCACGTAATTAAATGTAAAGAAAGTACATATTACAAGTAAAATTTTCAAATACAAGTACAAGATTTTGACTCTCAGTTTATGTCAAATAAGTAAACAAAAATGTAATTTAATTGATTCTACAAATAAATGTATATGAAACATAACTGACACAACTCGTATAATGCTTAGTTTTTAGGCCTGATCACCAAGTTTAATAGATCATAGACAATATGTCATGTAAAAGAAGATAATTTATTGAACGTGGAATAATTGAAAAATTCAAAAAAGGTGAACCCAAAAAAATCACTTGTAAGGATATTTGTATAATTAAAAGTCCTGGCAAGCTCATGATACTACACTATCACCTCCTCCTCCTCATGTTGTTGTTTCATCTACATGCTTAAGGAGAATGGAAAAATCAATGTCCTCCATTGTAAATGATATACTACTTGTTGATTATGATCAAGTTTCGAATGAATGCATCATATCGAGTAGTACCTGTCACGACCCAAAACGAGCCGCGAGTGGCATTCACACTTATCCTGCTATGTGAGCGAACCAACAAATCTAAACCCCAACATAATGCGGAAGACTCAAAATCTTATTAATAAAACCAATAAATAAATATTCTAAAATTTATCAACTATCATCCCCAAAATCTGGAAGTCATCACCACAAGAACATCTATCCTCAAATTACTAAATCTAAGAGTATTTAAGAAACTAAAATAAGTAAATGAATGGTCCATGCCCGAACTTCAAGGACATCAAGACACGAGTGAGAGAATCCAGTCCGAGCTAGGAACAATAGCTCACCCTGAAATTTGATATGCTGAAGACTGGCTAGAGTTGCGGACGAGTTGAAGTTTATGGCACGTTTGCTGCATTCCATAATTAACAAAGAAGGGAAATAAAAGTAAGGGTCAGTACAAGTACTGAGTAGGTATCATCGGCCAACTCAAAATAGAAAGCAATATATATATCAAGTAATAGTATAAAAATCAATTACAACACTCAACAGGTGACAACAACAAGTACAAAACACCTTTGACAACAACAACAAGCACATCTATGAGGGCTCAAGCCTCCACACCATACTCATTTGGGAAATGGTTCTTTAATTTGAGTATATTAACATAATTAANAATTCAAGATTCATTCTCTTTATTCCTCTTGTGTCGGAACGTGACACTCCGATCCCCTAATACTTCGTGTCGGTTCATGACACCCGATCCCCTAATACTACGTGTCGGTTCGTGACACCCGATTCCCTAATACTACGTGTCGGTCCGTGACACCCGATCCCCTAATACTACGTGTCGGTCCGTGACACCTGATCCCCTAATACTACGTGTCGGTTCGTGACACCCGATCCATTAACCTCATTCTTTTAATTCATCAAGCCTTCTTTTATACCAAGGCATCATCATTAAAAGAGTGAATTTAAGGTTTTTAAGATTCCACAGTGTTATCATTATAATCCATCATAATTACAAAATCACATCATGCAACCACACAATTAAGCATATAGAAGACTTTACAATACCACCCAATACATATCATTCGCTATTTAGAGTTTACTATCACATAGCATAAACCATAACCTACCTCCACCGAAGAATCGTGATCGAACAATCTACTTCTTCAAATCCTTGCTGTCTCCTAGTTCTTCTCTCTCTCTCGCTCGTTCTCTCTTTCTTTCTATTTTTCCTTCTTCCAACTCTTTTTCTTTTTACCCTAATTATCAAATAATTAGGTATAAAAGATGATAAAAGTAACCCACAATTTATTTAAAGGTTATCTCCTTTAACCCCTAAGTAATTAAATTATTATCCTTACCCCACAAATTTCATAATTATAAGCATGAATAGTCCAAAACGCCCCTTAAAAACTTTAGCAGAAATCCGACCCAGGTGGAATTACGCCACTCGTGACGGCCCGTCGTACCTGCGACGGTCCGTCCTGCACGTCCGTCACAAAGTTGAGAGACTCAATTTCACCCAAAGCTCTGTGACGGTCCGTCCTGCACGTCCGTCGTGAAGTTCAGAGAGTTGATCCCAGTACCCAGATTTTCAGAGTTTAAGTGTTTTGGAACGATGACCCCCCCGACGGTCTGTCGTGACCATGACGGTCCGTCGACTGTTCCGTCGACTCAGCCAGTTTCTATCAAAATAATCTTGCTGCTCGAATCGACTAAACAGGTCGTTACAGTACCGGAAGGGGAAGAGGTAGAGATAGAGGTAGAGGAAAAGTGTGTTGATTCGGAACATAATCACCAACAAGTGGTGTAGTCTTCACTGTGGATTAAATTGAATCCTCATTCCTCATTGTGTTTGTAGAAATAACAAAAGGAGAAGGAGGAGGGGATGGTGAATCATCAATGAGCTTGTCAACAATATAATTAATATGAATATCATTAGGAGCTAACTTTTTTGGATTTTTCTATTAGTCCAAGATCAATAATTCTCTTCATTTACTATAGAATATGACTATTTACATTTGGTTATCTGATGACATTAAAATTAATCATTATAAGGAACTGTTGTTCAATTCCTTTTTATATATATGAAATTATTAGGCTTGAAAGCATGAATTTGGATATAAAATCTTTAAATGTATAAAAATAAAATGTGTATAGATTTAAAGACTGCACAAAAAGTACACCAAAAAGACATTCCTAATGAATCAACATTTGTTTGATAAAATATTGTTGGACACCAAAGAGATTAACACTTTAACATAAAATAGCATGGAGGGAGTATAAACAATGTATCCATAACTTAATAAGCTAATTTATTTTATTTTAAAATTCAGAATCCTTATAATAAAAATGATAGATAAACCTCCACTGTCGTCGTGACATAAGTACTCTTGACAGGGCCATATGAAACTAGTTGTGTTTTTGTGCTTGTATTTTCCATATTATGGCTTTAATAAGCTCAGGAACAAATTGTTTAAATTTTTAAAAATAAAAATACGTTTTTGAAAATTACACGAAAAATATTGCAAGTCAATATAGCGAATGATTTAAAATGCTTTTTTTTTTGAGGGAAAGCTATAGTTAAAAGAAAATATTATTTGACTCCCCAAATAGTAACTCATCCACAGTAAAAAGAGACAAAAGAAGTATATAATTTTATTCGTTCCACTTTATGAATACAATTTTTATGCTTTTTAAATAAAAAATACTTGGCGGAAGATATATATATAAATAATGCTCTTTTGACGACAAAACTCATTTGATTTAGTGACAATTAGTTTCAATAATTAAAAAGTCTAGAAAATCCAATCCAAAGCAGTTACTTTTCTCATGTAGCATCCATTTATATAGGAATTAAAACCAAATAAATTCTCGCTAAAACACATTTTTTCTAGCGGCAATTGGTTGCGGCAATTATAACATGGCTATTAAATCCAATAAAATAGTAGTTGTACTTTTGTAGTGTCCATTTTTATAGCAGATAAATCGAACTAAATTGCTTCTAAAGCGCATTAGTTGTATTGGTAATGAAGCAAATTTTTATATAAAATTTACTACGACAATGTTCAAGTAGCGTCCATTATGAGGGCTGGTAAATTCGATAAAAATGTCGCAAAAAGTTCACATCTTTAACGACAATAGTTTGGTGGTAATTATAAAGGCTAGAATATCCTTTTGAAACCATCTTAATTTCCCCCATTTAGCGTCTAATACTTCCGTCTAGAAAATTCACTTAGTTTAACTCTAAAATTCACAAACTTTAAGGACCAATTTTTTAATGGTACATAATAATGACCTTATCCATTGATATAATTACCTTTTTCGCATTTCTACCTATATATCCAACAAAATTTAAATAAAAAAAAAATTCTATTAGATGTAATGATGTTTGTCAAATGCTAAAAATATATATTATAATTCAACGAACATAATATATCTCATCAAAATTTAAAAAAATAAATTATTAATCAAAACTATAGTATCAGAACATTAAAACTAAATTTATATTACCGAACGAGTATAATTATATAAAAAATCCAATAAAATAGTGTATTCAATGAATTTCACAATGCTTTGCCATATTGAAGTGTTTTCTAGGCATTATTTTTGAAAATCGTACCGCATGACCTTAAATAATAAAACAAAAGTGTCAAAAGATGAAACTCAATTAATAAAAACATCATGAGATCAAACAAGTTCTCATACTCTAACAAAATATTTACTAGACCAAATGTTACATAAAAAAGCTATGTGCAAATACCAATGACCCTATTATAAAAATGACATTTCAGTATGAAAAAATTCACAACCTAGAAAAGAAACAAAGAAAAAGCAGAAGCATATTCACAGCCTGAGCAACAAACCATGAAAGAACTGAAGCACATTAACAACTTAACAGACTAGATGTACAATACATGTACATACACGAACATACATTAATTTATGCCTAAAACCTCTTATTCAATAGGTACAGAGAACCGATAAAATTTACATAAGTATGGAACACTCAAAACCTATTTAAGATATAAAAAAATCAAACCAATACAAAAAGGCAGCAAGTTAGAGAATGATACCAACATAAAGCTCATACATAGGAGCAGAAAATCAGTGCACAAAGTAGCTTTAGTAATTAGACAACTAATGTGCAACAATACCAACAAAGCCTATAGTTAAAAGTAACTACACTTCCAGGAAAAGACACCACTTTGATGCTTCAATACATGTATCTTTTATATTTCTTGATAAATAACACTAACCTACAGTTGGAGTGTCTACGAATCAAAGCTAGTTAAGTAACTCAACCAAGGGTTGTGGTCGTATCCATAGGGAGTGATAGTGAAAGTAGTAGTTACATGGAATTTAGTTCTAAATAGTGATATCTCATGACATTTTCTAGTTATGAAAAAATATGATTCAATTTGTGACAACAAAGTGATTAATATAAAGAAACAAGTAGTTTTGTCACAAGTAGTAGAATGCCAAAAATAAAGGACAAAACAAGTATTAGAGAGAGTTCTTGGTGTGTGACCGCAATCTATGTTGAAACAAAATAATGGGTACATGATTTTGATATGAAAATTTGCAAGTCAATGGTGACTAGGCTAAGCTTTAGATTAAAGTAAGTTCCCTTTCGAGAAACTTACTCCAGATAAAATGGGTTACTGTCGGACACCGTTTGTCGAAACTAAACGACCTACGCTTTTAACACACCCTAACCATTAGATAGAGGTTGCTTGGATATGGGACTAGGGCTCATCCTCTCAAGCTGAACCTCATGTCTACCCACTCCTCATGCCACCAGTCTACTGATTTTGGTTTCTCGACCTCCCTCTCGGGGAAGGCGGAAATACATGGTGAATTTATATTTGTAACTACAAACTCATTATATTAAACCACAAATGTAGGTGAAATCACAATAAGAATTCATATAATCCTATCAGCAAGCAAGACCCAACTATAATATTAACACTTATTTGCTGATCACACCCCCTAAATGGGGTTTTTTAGCCACACATAAAGCAATAATAAAATATACTTAAAATGATATAGGAATCAAGTGGGTATAATATATTAAACCTTAAAAATAGCAAATGAAGGTATATTTATAAGAACCACATCAAACATTGGAAGAAGAACTTCTTTCTTCAAAGTTTTTAAAAACCCTCTCCAATCTTGAGAGAAAACTTAAGAATAATGTTTCTAAAATAAAATATTGAGTTTATATTGTTTACTCTCTAAGACTTTCTTCTAAAAAATCAAAGAGTTAAGTGTTTATTGACTTTATATTTAGTGCTGGTGGATTAATTTGTCATCTTTAGTCATGAACCACCGCGCGATTCGACAACTCACCCTTTCTGTGGTTCGTTGCCATTTGTGGCTTGCCTTAATATCCATGCTTGTAGTATCGTTGGGCAGAAGAACTCTGCTTAGTGAAATTATTTGGTGAAGTGTCAACTATTTCTTTTTGTCGCCTTTTAATCCACCTCCTTCATGACTCGCTTGTTGTAACAGAAAATGGAGCTTTATTTCGTGCATGGATTATGTGTTTGTTAACGAGAAATGGTATTAAAAGGAGTTTGTCCAATCTAGGGCTGATACACCCCGGGCTACTAGAATCTCTTCAGACTCTGCAGTATTGCTCCTCAAGGAGGCTGAACACATTAGGATAAGTATCGATGGTCTTGAATCCTATATGCAGATTTAGAGGATACCCTTGGAAAAGTGATGCAACTCCACAAGGACTCCAGTATTTATATTTAATAGCTTTGGCTTGACATGGAAGAAATTAAGAAGGATGCATTTCGTTGGTTAACACCATTCTGAAAAGAAGTCAAATCCATCAAAACATGAGTTAACTCTTATAACAATCAATTGGCGGTCACTATGAACACTTCATATTTCTATTTCTCTAAGGATGTTGAGAAATCTCTTACTACTTTCTGCACTAACGTGGTCAACACTTTGACGTATTTTCTAGTGAAACAATAAGACTATATAAGACCTCGTTCGCTTTTGTTTAAGACACTTAGTTTTGTGGAGATCTTTCTCCTTATCAGTTGGACTGTATTTTTGGGGCTCCTAACACCACACTCATTGTCTGTTTAATTTTCCTTCTTTCTCTTTCTTGCTTGCTGTTTTGTTTTCCTTTTTTATTATGTCAAAGGGGGAGAATATGTACATGAGCATATGAAAATGGGAATCACACATATAGGGGGAGCACTCAAATGACCATTCATCAAAGAAAAATCTAACAGGAATGATGTCTTACTCTTTCATTAATTATAGTTGTCAATATCAAAAGGGGGAGATTGTGAACTTATTATACTCTAATTAATTACATATCGCAAAAATTAACAAAGAAAAATACTAGCAGCATGAAGTCATGACAACATTACGGAAAATAACACAAGCCTAGGATCATACAAAACAGAATCCAGTCTTGATTTACTAAGCAACCATAAAAGGAAAGATATCTTCAATCACGCATAACAAACGGCAAAATAAGGAAAAGATATATAAGCAGATCAATAAACGACGACTTATGGAAAATATTAACGAATTGCCTAATTCAAGGAAGATTAGACAATATCTCTGGAAATCATCCAACAAATGAAGGAATTAATTTAATCATGTTCACATCTGATATGAATATAATTAAGCTTATCAATTCAACTAAATTAAGGGATCATCCCAGGATCCTTGATTTACAGTTCCCTGGGAGTTCGAATAGAGCATCACCTCTCACAGCTATTTAAACATCTCTGCGTCCTAGATGAAAAGTGAGCAACTTCTCTTGATCTTATATTACGATCTTCTTTTATCTTTGATCAAGATTTGTATTCACATGAGTGAACACAATTGAAAATAAAAGAAAGGGAATGATTCCGAGATTAGGTTAACTAGTAGAGGAAGTGTAAAGATAGAATTCTAATTTTCATATCAGACAGGACCATGTTAAGGAAACTTTGTACTTCTAAATGCTAACTTCAAACACTCCAAAGGAAACCCTTGAATCCTAAGGCGATTGGACTAGGCACCACAAAAGTGACCCAAACTAGTATAAACATCTTGTATTATTTATTTTATACAAGATATTTTTATTTTTTCTTCATTCTACTAACTTGCAGGTGAGATGACTGACCATTACATGTAGCTGACTAAAAAGTAATTGAATTCACCCCTCCCCTTGTATGGAACATTGTTTGACAAGTATGTCGAATCTTTCCATCATCTCCTCTTTGGTTCTCAAAGTTTCCATTTTATTACGTAATTTAATCTCTACTACAGGGAGATATGAATTAGATCGGCGCAAAACTTCTATGAGGTAAGTTGTGTATTGAACAGTGTCGAAAAATCTTTATGGTATTGTGCATGTTATCTAGTTTCTTTTATTCATTTGTTTTCCCTCTTTTATGCTAAGCAAAGAGGCTTAGGGATATTCTTGTGTAATTAAAGTGGACACAACACCATTCTGATACATCAGACGTCAATTATTTTTCTGTTGATGATGATGAGCTCTTTCTTTTTCTAGTGGGTGGAGATTGGTTATTTGATGTTATTGAAGTCATTATTTTCTGTTGTATTCTGGAAATCAATTCATGTATATTGCTTTATATGGAATTTTGAAATATTTGATTTGTTTTCTACTAGTAAATGTCAGCATTTTATAATACGACGAGGTGTTCCCATGTTATTTAACTTTTCTTTTATATTCTTAAAGTAACAGTTAACGTAGCTACTACTGTAAAAATCACTATAAGCTTTCTCCATTGGCATATACTTATAAAATAATCAAGAACCTCAATTTTTTTTTACTTACGTACTTCTATTCCATAAGTAAAACCTATGAATTGATAACCTATTACCAACATTTTTTGAAAAATGAATATTATTTACCAACACATTTTCTCTACGTTACTTAAATTTCTAACGAATTACTAATGCAGATTTTTTGTTATTGAATTTTCCAACCGATTACTTACAAAATTCAAAATATGATGTACCAAATTTACTAACCTATTTGCTATCCATTAGTGAAGATACTAACCGGATACCAACCATGTTTTTGTTGGTAAATTTTCCAACGAAAATGTTAAAGAGAATTTTCATAAATATCCAACAAAATTTTCTAGTGGTTACCAACCAATTTTTTGTAAGTAAGTTTACACACAATTATAGTTTGTTGACAAAATTTACTGACAATTCTTTTAGCAAAACTTTTATTTTCGTTATTAACAGCTACATAACTCGATTTACCAACCGATTTGATAGATTTACCAACAGATATTTTGTTGATAATTATGCCTTATTTTGTAGTGTGAGTCACAATAGAAATTCGTAAACTAGAAATCATAGATTTGCCTCAATCTAAGATTACTTGATATGGGTGTTGATAGAAACTTGCATATACTAAAAAATTATAATAAAGTAGTAGGCAAGTTGACCAAAACACACTTCGAATAAGGTAAAACAAACAAGAAAAAGAAAAAGCCCAGATCATCTGTTTTATATGTCATGGAAGAAAAAGTCGAGATAAACTAATATTATCACCCCATTTTTTTCCAAATATTATATTTATTTTTCTAAATCGAAAAAACTCTTCACACATTACCTATTCAAATTATGACAGTCCCAAAAAAAAAATCAAACTTCTTTAATTTTTTGTTAGTTTCTTTTTTTGTTCCGTTATGCATACTAAATAAAGAATCAAGAAACCAAGGTACTTTTTGTTGTGTTTTTATTGCTATTGATATGATTTTTTTTAATATTATATGGTTTGAATACAAATATGGAATGTATACATTTACAATTAAGGAAAACAATATTTGGTCTGGGTTTCCTTTTTATTAATTTTTTTTTAATGTATAAAAGGATATGAATGATTTTGATAAACGGCAAGCTAGGATGAAGAGTGTTTTGAGACGTAGAATTTACAAAAAGTTATGCAAAGATGTCACAATAATTGAAGAATGTTGTCATGGATGTGAAAAAAATTAAATCTTTTTAATCAACTTAGTTTTTGGGGATTATTTTTTAATCTTACGGATGATGATAAATTATTTGTTCTTGTGATTTCATGATCTTGGAGTTTTTATTTTCTTTGTTATGTTCTTTTCTATGTTTATTTTATTGCTCATCGAGGAGGAGTTATCGAAACAATTTGTCAATTTCTGTCGTCTGGGGTCGATATCTTAGAACTTACTTTGTGAGACTACTGAGGGAGGTGGTTTTTCTGTAATTTTTGGGTTTCCTTTCTCTAAAAAGAAAAAGGTGATTTTGATAAATAAGTTGTTTTAATTTGACTATATAGAATTTTGACTTTCTTTTTCGTTCTTTCAAATATTTTTAAAAAGATTAATTCGAATGTAACATTGGGGGGTTCATTATTATTTTCGATCTAACTTTTCATTTATTTTTATTTCATTCTTGTATGATTGTTGACACCCAATTTTTACCTTTAACTATTTCAAAAATGTTATTGACTAAATACATATTTTTTAAAATATATTTCAAGTTTTAAATTTTAGTCGATTTTGTCCAAAAACAAATACTTAGTATGCATACTTTATTAGTAAATATTATTTAAGTATTTTAGAATTATTAACTAATTTCGAAATAATTATTTTACCGAAATGTTTAAAAATTTAAGTAAGCTTAATTACATAAAAAAACATTATAATATATATAGTATTTAAATTGGATATCACCTCTTCAATTTTCCCCAAAATCATTTACATCTTAACTTATTTTATTCTAATTTCTTTCAATTTTAGGCTATTCAATTCCAAGTGTATTTCAATTATATTCACTCTTCCGTTCCAATTCTAGTAACTTTTTATTGCAATTTTGGACATTCAATTCCAATCAAATGTGATTTTGAGATTTCATCATATAATCGTGAGTATCCATCTTTTGATATTGAATCTCAGCTCCTCATCTCTTTAATAATTAACCGTTCAGATTCACCCATCCTTTCTTTTCTTTTTGATATCAAAAGACCTAAACCCTGACTATTCCATTTTTTCTACTCTTCCTCTCTAGCCGCTGTCTCTACCACCTTTTCTCTCCAGGGATGACTCTCTCTCTCTCCCCCTTGCCTCTTCTCCTCTCTCCTCCCTTGTCTCTCTTTCCTGCAATGAACAGTAGCCCGCGAGGAAAACAGCAGCTCCTATGAGTCCAGCAGCCGCTGGCTTCCTCTGTTTCTCTCCTCTCATTTCTCTGGTGTGGCAAACGAAAGCAACCGGCCATATAAGCAACGAAACGGCAGCAACCAAGCGTTTCCGGTGATGGCAGCAGTTCCAGAAGCTCCAGACGGACGAAACAATACAACTAGCCGGCAAAACGTAAACAACAACAGCAGCTGCCATCTCCGGCACAAAATCAGCAGCCAGAAAGCGAATAATAGCAGCGACAAGACAACCTTCGGACTGCGTGCTCGGGCAAAGCCAGCAACCAAATGATGTTAGCAGTGGCGCATAGTTGCCTGCCTCCTCTCCCCTCTCTCATTTCTGGGCAATAGCTCCGAACCAGTGAACAAGGGGAATTCCAGCGAAGCTTTTGAACGTTTCAAACTGGTCAAAAGCCAGATATTTAACCGATCTATCCGGGTACATTTCTTTAAAATCATTATTTCATGTTAAAAATTCTATTCTTCTTATTATATTCAATGTGATGAAAGTTGTATGCATGTTCGGTGTAGAAGTTCTCTTAGTCCTAAAATTAAACAACTAGTTATGACTTTGAGATTTTACAAACTGTTTATGTGTGATAGAAAGTTTAATTGTAGTGTCCTTCATGTACATGTTGGTCTTTATCGCATAGCTTATTGTCTGCTTTACAAGAATATGTGTGGAAGTTTTCTCTTGTATTTTTAACAATACCTGACTTTCGATTCTTGATTAAAGTTGATAAGTTTTGTTATGAAACCAATGATTATCTTGATGATATGTACCTATTGTTTATTACCTCCAATAATGTCATTTTACCCCTTTAATCGATGCAATTTTACTTGTAGTAGTGGTAATAATTTTGTATGATAATTTGGATTGCTACTTGAGTTTAGATTGATCCTTGACATATTTCTCATTTCTTGTTGTGAATATATTATATTATGAATGTGTAAATACTTCTTGACTTGTGTTTTCTTCCTTTAATATTATGATATCCTTGTTTGAAATTGATTAATTTGATACAAAGGTGATTTTTATGGTATTGTGCTAATTCGGACAGATTTCGTGTCTCTTGGGTAGGTTAAATTTTGCTTATTATTTTATTTATTAATGTTCATTGGTCATAATTTCCTTTGTTGAAGTTGAATTGACTCTCATTTGTTATATTTTAGTAAAACTATTGTTGATTGAGCAGAAAATAATATTACTTTTTTCATTTTTTCTTTAAATAAGTTAAATAATATGTGACTGATCCTAAGTAAATATTTCTACTTTAACTGATTAGTTGTTCCTCCGTTTGTTTAAATTTCATCTTGCATTATTACGTCGAATGTTGTGTGTTAGAATGAATAAAAGGAAGCACTCGAGTTAGTTTGCGCTCTTCCTCTCTCTTTGTCAGATAATGTCTGTGGTTATTCTTTATTTGTTTTGAATATATATATTTATATATATATATGGGGGGGGGGGATCGTTCAAGGAGAAGGCGAATTACGTGCTCATTGTTTCTCATTTATGTTATTAGGGGTCATTGCTATAAAAACTTCCTATGTGTAAATTACTTGAAGAATACAAAAGTATTATAATATCTCTTAAATAATCATCTAAAATCAACAATTGGTTTGTATTTGTCTTGTGTAATATCCAGCGGGTGTAATAAATGTTCCCTGTATGAGAAAAATGTAGTAAATATTTGTTTATAAATAATATTAGATTTCATGCATATACAACCTAATGTTGCATATATTTTGACTCTCTGTTCACTTAATAATCTTGCTGCATGTTAATTTGTTTAGAGAACCTTTTTAGGCTGTAATAATTAATTTTGGTTACTCATTTAAGGGCTCATTTTGGGATATAAAAATCAACATATAGGCTTTAACGCTATCGACAAAATAAATCATGTTTATATGTGTTGCATAATAATATTGGCACGTTAACTCAATTCTCATATGTTAAAGCTTATGGTTACATATTTTCTTACATGTAGATTGATTAGTAAGCATGACTCTAGGAATTATGCAATATCGGTGACCTTTGAATCATTTAGAATCATGTTCTTAGGTATTATTAAGAAATTTTCAGCATCTCTAAAAAATATGATGATTCTCTACGTATTTGATTCACACTCGTAACTATATCTGTATTACAATGATTTTCGACCACTTAAAATAAAAAAATTATTTTCTGGCATGTTAAAAAACTGAGTCATTTTTATGCCTTTTCTGTCACCATACCATGACATTTTATCCAAAAATAAAAATTAATAACTCATCTTTCCCTCCTACATGCTAGTTTGCTGGTATATAAACTATCCTCCAATTAGAAAGTAAATTAATGCATTACTGTAAATCTGCTACTTTTAAATTCTTCCAACATAAAATATGTTGTTAAATCTATTTCTTCATGCTCATTTGCCCTGTTCAAATATGTCAATAAATAAATTCTGCGTTTTGAATAATGTTTTGCTACTTAAAGCAAGCATTGACCCTTGTAATATTCCACTTTTTCTTATTATTTTATTACGTGTTCTTTAGTCTTTATTATTATGTATTTTGTTTGCAGACATACCTAGGACCTTCACAATTATGTGTGCTTGAAATCATGTTTAATAAAATTTAGAGGTCAATGTGAGATTTATGTGCTAAATGCTCGTCCTATTTGTTTGACTTGGTTTCTAGGGGAGCTATTAGGAGTGTACTTTTTCCATTCAGTCTAAAACATCCTTAAATAGTAGTCCAATGCCTTTGAGAAATTAAGCAGGAAGCAAAAAATCTTTTAGGACGTCATACATTCGGTGGTGGGGTAGGGGTACTTTAAGCCCTACAGAGATGACAACATTGCCTCGACCGTAAACGATAAATATATGTTTTGTCTTCCCCTATATAGAAGCCGAGCGTTGATCCGTTAAGTCTTTTAGAGTCACCCTTCCTTTTTCCCTTTTCATGTGTTGTAATTATATTTATTTGGGGTGGTTTACTATATAAAATAAATTTTGTACTTGACTATTTAATTGTGTAATATCTGTCACCTCGCTTTTCCCTTTATCATTTGCTTAGTATTTGTTTTGTTTTACATTAAGTTATCACCTATTCTCGCATGCTTAAAAATTAATCAAAATAATATGTGTTTAATATTATTCATCACCTAGCTGATATGTTTAAATTGAATAACCAAAATAAAGTGACCATACATGCTACTTTTCACCCCCACATAAGTAGCATGAGATACGGTCGGGATCCACATTTGTGGACCTCGAGGGAAGTCTAAAACTTTCCCCTCGAGATAATTTGAACCCTTACCCTGATTTCTTGTTCGTTGAACTTAGTTTGATTTAGTTAGTTCAGATAATTTCCCTAATGCGCATCAATTCGTTGGTGGCGACTCAACTAAACATTTAGAAGTCCCAAAAGAGTTGTTAGGTCGTGATTAAAATAGATTTTGCAAAAAAAGGAGCGTGACAGTGATCAAATTTATCACGTTTCTCCCTAGTCATTAGCACTACTACATTTTTATATAATATTAATTTGGGATTTTATGATTAAAAGAGGTGAGTTTTGCAATATGGTTCAACATTTTTCTCTTTTCTTTCTTTTAACTTTGTATTTGTTAATTCATTATATATTATATTTTGGTCAAAAAAATAATTATTTTATATTAATTTGTTTAATTGATTATATATGTTTATTATTTTTCTTATAGTTTGCAAGAATTGCATAATGAGGATGGAAAAAAGAACAGAAACTGCAAGTTTGTTCAAAATGCAATACAAATTTAGGTATTGTCCCCTCGTTAAAAATCAAGTATGTACTCTAATTCTAATTTTTTATTGTCTTTTAAATATTTTTTAATTATTATATATTGTGATTTGTCTCTTTTTTTTCTAATAAGTAAATTTTGTTTGAAAAGACAACAAAATTGTATCAAATAAGGTAGAACAGAGAGAGTCATATTGTTCCTTCGTCCTATTTTATGTGATGGTATTATTGATTGGAGAGTCAAAGAGTTTTCTTCGTTGATTGTAGTTTTCACAATTTACTTTTGAATAATTTTTTATCTTGACTTAAAATATTTTTTAAATATTTAATTATTTTAAAAAAAGTTTTGAAGAATTTGAACCCGAATCAATAGTGAAATTACGTATTTTGACTTTCTTATTTTGGATATAGGCTAAAATTATAAGAACAAAAATACACCTCTAATGCAATTATAGTTAATTATTCTATATGTTTATGGTTATTAGAGTTCTTTTTATTCATATGTTAATGACAAATAACATGTACTTAATAAAAGAAGTTAAGGTTGTATCAAAATTGACCTAGACACCAGTCTTTTTTAAAATGTAAAAACGACCATTGTCGTTTGATATTGACTTTATTTTTCCATTTGGTTCATGTTATATTGGTTCATTATTTATACTATGTTAATGCTATTACATGTTAAAGAGTTACTATTTGAGGAATCAAACAATTTTTTTTTATAAAATATTTTGATTTATTCACTATGTTGATTTGTAGCACTTTTTGTGTATACATTTTTACGTCAAAAAGTTGAAGAATTTATGCCCGAATTTCTAGTCAAAATTTAATTTTCGTACCCCATACCTTTTCATATATTTAAAGATAAAGAAGGTACATATTATAAGTACAATTTTCGAATACAAGTATGATATTTTCACTCTAGGTTTATGTCAAAAAAGTAGACAAAACTATAATTCCATTCATTGTACAAATAAATGTGTGTGAAAAATAACTGACACAACTTTGTATAATGCTTAGTTTTTAGACCTAATCACCAAGTGTAAGAGATCAGAGACAATTTATCAAGTAAAATAAGATAATTTATTGAGCGTGGATTAATTGAAAAATTCAATAAAGGCGAATCCAAAAAAGTCACTCGTAAGGGTATTGCTATGACTAAAAGTCCTGACATGCTCATAAATACTCCACAATCACCTAGTCCTCCTGTCGTTGTTTCTTTTAAAAGCTTAAGGAGAATTGAGAAATCAATTTCTTCCATCGTAAATGTTATACTATATGTTGATTATGATCAAGTTTTTAATGAATACATCATATGAAATAGTACTGGAAGGGGAAGAGGTAGATACAGAGGTGGAGGAAGAGTGTGTTGATTCGGAGCTTGATCACCAATAACAATTCGGGTAGTATTTACTGTGGAAGAAATTGAATCGTTATTTCTCCTTGAGTTTCTAGAAACAAAAACAGGAGAAGGAGGAGGAGGAAAATGTGAATTATCAATGAGCATGTCAGCAATATAATTAATATAAATATCCTCATGAGCTAGATTATTTAGATTTTTCCATTAGGCCAAGCTCAATCAATTCTCCCCTTTTACTTTACAATATTTCTCTTTTACATTTGGTGATCTAACATTAAAATTAATCATTATAAGGAACTATTGTTCAATTTCTTTATATGTGTGTGTGTGTGCGCATGTGTCTCTTTATGTGTGTGTATGTATGAAATTATTAGGCTTGAAACTATGAATTTGGATATAAAATCTTTAATTTTATAAAAAATTAAATGTCTATAGATTTAAAAACCACACGAAAAGTATTCCAAAAAACATTGCTAATGAATCAACATTTGTTCCAATAAATATTGCTGGACACCAAAAAGATTAACACTTTCACATAAAATAGTGCAGAGGGAGTATAAACAATGTACCCATAAGTTAATAAGATAATTTGTTTTATTTTAGAATTCAGAATCCTTAAATTAAAATTATAGATCAACCTCTACCGTCGTAGTGACATAAGTTCACTTGTCAACGCCATGTAAAACTAGTTGTGTTTTTGTACTGCTTCTTGCCATATTATGGTTTTAATTAGCTCAGATACGAATCGTTCAAAATTTTAAAAATAAAAACACGTTTTTGTAAATGACACGAAAAATATTGCAAGTCAACATAGAGAATGATTTAAAATTTTTGATTATTGTGCGAGAAAACTATATTTAAAAGAAAATATTATTTATCTCGCCAAATAGTAACTCATCCACTGTAAAAAGAGACAAAAGAAGTATATAAATTTATTCTTTCCACTTTATGAATACAATTTTTATGCTTTTTATTAAAAGTTACTTGGTGAAAGATAAAACAATATGCATCACTATAACTAACAATTCAAAATATTTTACGTGGAGAAAAACATATACCTGATTTTCTGCAAGGGGGAAATACCTAAATCCATATTGCATTCTGGACAAACATCCCATTTTTATTTTGATATCTTATTCGTTATGCATTTGTTGCAAACTGTTAAAAAATATTAAACTTTACTCAAATTTCATAGAAAAAACCCATTAAAAGTAAAGAACTTTTTAATGTAATAAGAAATTTCTTTATTATTATATTTTTTTAATGAAATTTGATTAATTTATGTTTAATATTTTTTAACAATTTACAATAAGTGAATAACGAGTAAGATGAAAAAAGAAAAAGGGGACGTTTGTCAAGAATGCAATATGAATTTAGGCGTTGCCCCCTTACAAAAAATCAGGTATATATTATTGTACNTATATATATATATGTATATATATATATAGTAAGTAAGTTTTATTGTAAAAGTATGAGAATCGTATTCATAAAGTTGACTGTAAAAAGTTATATACTTCTGTCTTCTCATTTTAATGTTGGCGTGTTACTATTTGGGGAGTCAAATAACATTTTTGTTGACTATAGTTTTCTCCCAAATAAAAATCAAAATATTTTAATTGTTCCCTACAGTAACATGCAATATTATTCATGTAAATTCAAATATGTATTTTTATTTTTAAAATTTTTACGATTTGTACCCGAGTAATTTAAAACCATAATGTGGGAAGAAGCTATATAGAATCACAATTAGTGTCATATGGCCTTGACAAGAGCAGTTATGTCATCATGGCGGTTGAGGCGAAGCTATCATTTTATGTTTAATGGTTATGAATTTTTTTGGTCAAAAAAATCAGTTTATATGGTTATTGATACATTGTTTATACTCCCTTCATCCTATTTTCTATTAAATCGTTACTATTCGAGGAGTCCATCATTTTTTAAAAAGCATAGGATTATTTATTTGCTATGTTTATTTGGAGTACTTTTCGTGTAGTGTTTAAATCAATAAACATTTCTTTTTATAAATTTAAAGAATTTATATTAAAATTAATAGTTTCAAGCCTTACAATTTCACATATCATAATGTCACGCCCCGAGCCTAAACCTTGGGTCTGGCTGACACTCCAAGACCATTGTTGGTCTCGAGGGGACCTTTGGCCTTGCTTACAAAGTGGAAGACTTAAACAACAGAGATAACTCAACAAATAACTTAAAATTAATACTTAGGCAAAGTGACAACTCATGTCTGAAACGTTTGCAATAGAAATGAACAACAGTAAAGAACTATTGTATCTTTCTATAACACCTATAACCAAAGAAGGATGTTGAGACAAAACCTCCAATTATCCTAACAACTGAAAAATGAAAATAGTGCGATAAAAGATGTCTCTAGAATGTAAGGAGGTTCACCAAATGACTCTGAGCTGCGCACGCCAACTGGCATCAGTACATTTAATGTACGAGTATGCGAGTTTGAAAGCGAAGCACAACTTTAGCTTTAAAAGGATGTCAAGGGAACACTAACCTAGGCTCTTCTCAACTCAGTGAATAACATAACTAAACATAAAGCAATAAGACACATACAATATATATAAAGCTTGTATGAAAGTTGAAATACGTAGTTCCTTTAAGAGAATTCAATAACGAAAAGAGCATTACTTATGTAATGAAGAAACTAGTTTCTGTGGATCTAACCGACAAACACAACTATGATCCTAAGTGGTGATAGAACGTCATTCCCATGCTGCTAGAACTATCATATACTGTATCGTTACATAGAACTACTTAACTTAGTGGATCTACGAGCTTAACTTAAGTGATCATCTAAAAAGTATGACCCTTTAATAACCATAATGGCAACATGGTTCATGGAGACTTGACTTAATAAGAACTCGCATCCCCATATCGGTTGTCAATACTACTCCCAAAAATATTCTAAGCTCCTTTTTGTAAAACAATTTCTTTCTTTTAGATGAGATAATTACTCAACACTTAACTTAAAAGCTCTCTTGGAATCGATTTTCCCTTTCTTGTTCAAATGTGAAACAAATTATTCACTCTTAGGGAATACTTAGTTCCTTTATAACATTTGAGAAATGAACTCAACTCATTACTTTTTACTAGACTTGAAAATTGAGTCTAAAAAAAAAGTTAAAACATTCCTAAAGACTGTTCAAAACTTTAAAGTACTTTGCTTTGACTTTCTTCTTCACTGTTAGACTTGACTCTTGACTTCTTTGACATTGATCTTTACTTTCCAAGAATTGAATTATGGATTCACGGTTCATGATTTCATGTTTATGGAAAATTTCATGTTGTTTAGATGTACCTAAGAGTTTTAGAATCAACTAGGAAACATAGCTACATCACTAGGAAACTAGTACTGAAAGATGGGGGAATAATAGGGAGAATTGGCGACCCTGGTGCTCTGAGAGGCATGGGGCGCCAGCCCTCAAACATCAGAGAGATGGATGGGGTATTCTTGTTGGCGCAGCGATTCAGAGGCCTATGGAAAAAGACATACCTTTGGGGCTCTAGGAAGCGCTACACGCCTGGGCTATCCCAAGACGTTTTCCGACTTTTCTCCTTCCTTTTCATTTCTAAACCCTCTAAAATTCAATGCTTCATTCCCCAAAAACATAGGATAACTACTACTATCAATATACAATAGATTAAACCCGAATTACACCTGGAAACATGAATTAAACCATAAAGAAACTTCAACAACAGAACCATAAATAACTTAACGAAACTTTGAACAAAGTTCTTCAAGAACTCAATTTCTTAACATTCAAAACTTGAATTTGCTGAGTTAAAACATGGTTGGCGCGTGGATGAACTGACCCAAGCCTATGTGATCTCACATACCTTTTTAGGGATCACCCTTGAAGAATTTCACACGCAAATCTTGAGCGTTCTTGGCGATGCTTGATTTCTCTCCTCTTTTCTCTCTTCTCAAAGCCCTAGCGTGAATTCTATTTTTTCCAAACAGAACAAAGATATGGTTTTACCCAAATTAATTTCTAAAAATTAATTAATTTAATTAGGTAATTTAAAGACAACTTTTGCCTTCCAAATCCGGATAGGGATTTTCTTAATCCAACAGCCCAAATCCCGAAAGGCATAACTCACTCATCTGAACTCCGAATAAGTCTATTCTAAGGGATTTTCAACCATATTCGTACCTATACATAACTCATTCTGACCTTGGAGTTATGGTATTTTGAAGTTTACCAAAACACACCTTTTAACTTTTTAAAATTTCAAGATTTTCTTATTCTTTCTAAAAATATGTATTTTCAGATTTTAAACTTTTTTCCAGTTCTTTCTAGTTACGAGATATTACAATGTCCACCTTGGGAACATTGTTTCCCGAATGAGGTTACTCTTACTAGACTTAAGGTAGCAACATCAACTTAAAACAACCACAAGCAATTGCAGCCAAACAACATGCTTACTAAAATTTGATAGTACTTAGAAGAAACTTTGTGTATTGGTCTGCATTTTCTCCAGATTCAAACAAATGTAAATATCTCTTCTTCATGTCCTCTTCAGCATCTCAAGTAGCTTATTCAACAAATTTGTAATATTTTCTCATGTAGCATCCATTTATACAGAAAGTAAAACCAAGTAAATTGTCGCTAAAACACATTTGTTCTAGAGGCAATTGCTTTCGGAAATAAAGATGGTTGTTAAATCCAATAAAAATAGTATTTATACTTTTGTAGTGTACATTTTATAGACAGTAAATCCTACAAAATTGCTGCTAATGCTCATATATAAAAAAGGAGGAGATTGTTAACTTGTTATATTATTATTAATGACAAATCTCAGGAATTAAAAAAAGAAAAATACGATCAGCATGAAGTCATGACAATATAACGAAAACAACACAAAGCCAAGGATCAAACAAAACGTAATCTAGTCTGGATTTACTAAGCAATAGGAAAAGGCAAGAGATCTTCAATCACGCAAAACAAACGGCTAAAAAAGGAAAAGATATATCAGCACATCAATGAACCACGACTTATGGAAAAGATTATCAAATAAGCAAAATTCAAGGAGGATCAGACAAGATCTCAGGAAATCATCCAACAAATGAGGGAATTGATTTAATCATGTGCATATATGATATGGACATGATGCATCAAATCAATTCAACTAAATCAATTAATCATCCAAGGATCCTTGATTTACAACTCCTTTGGGTTTTCGAATTAGAGAATCACCTCTCACAGCTATTTAAACATATCTCTGTCTTAGATAGGTTTTCAAATTAGAGAATCACCTCTCACAGCTATTTAAACCTATCTCTGTCTTAGATAAAAAATATGCAACTTCTCTTGAGCTTATCTTGATCTTTCAAAAGGCTTTGTAATTGTGTGAGTGAACACAACTTAAAGAGAAGTGAGAGAAACATTCTTTTTGTAGTTTTCCAAGTAGAGGAAGTATCAAGATAGAATATCTTATTTGCATATCAGAAAGGACCAAGTTAATGGAACTCTGTACTTTTCGAGGCTCACTTCAAACGCTCTGAAGGAAACCCTTGAAACCCAAAAGGACTTGACTAGGCACCACAACGGTGATTCAAACCAATATAAACTTTTTCTGTGTTATTTATTTTGTACAAGATACTTTTAGTTTTTCTTCATTCTACTAACTTGCAGGTGAGTCGACTGACCATTATAGGTAGCTGACTAAGGAATAATTTTATTCACCCCCACCCCTCTTGTATATCACATAGTTCAACAAGTATTTCGAGTGTTTCCATCATATCCACTTTGGTTCACAAAGTTGTCATTTTATTACGTGATTTAATCTCTACTTTTGTCCCCTATCTCTTGGTTTTGAGATTTGAATCTCTCCCATATTTTGGCTGCCACTATGGTTCAACGAAAGGACTCGCTTAGCAAAATCTCTAACAGAGTTATATTTGTTATTTATTGTCTGCTGAAGAAGATCAATATAAATTGGGTTCTATGGGTCCGCAAATACATGGTTGAATGTTTTGATTATATGAACTACACTGCAAGCTTACCCCATGGACTTCTTATTTGTAGGATTATTGTCGATTCTCTTGTGGATCTCTCCGACCTACATGCCTATATTGATTGATGGTACATATGATACTGGAACTTTTTCATAAATAAATTAGGTGTTTATTAACGAGAAATGGTATAAGAAGGAGTTTGTCCAATCCAGGGCCGATACACCCCGGGCTACTAGAATATTTGTTGACTCTACATCATTGCACATCAAGGAGACTGAACACATTAAGGTATGTCTCAATGGTCTTGAATTCCATATGCCGGTTTTACAAACTGCCCTTAGAAAATTGCTACAGCTCCACAAGGACTCCAGTATCGATATTGAAAATCTTCGGCTTGAGATGGGAGGACTTAAGAAAGATGCCTCTCATTTTGTTAAAAATATTATGAAAGAAGTCAACTCCATCAAAACTGGAGCTCACTCTGCTAACAATCAGCTCACTGTCACTATGAACACTTGATATTGATCATTGTCTACGACTGTTGAGAAATTACTTCCCACTTTCTGGACGAACGTGGTCAACACTCTGATGTATTTTCCCATGAAATATTAACATTATGACCTTATTTGCTTTTGTTTAAGACACTTAGTTTTGTGGAGATCTTTCTCCTTATCTTTTGGATTGTATATTTGGGGCTTCTGACTTCATACTGTTTGTCTGTTTAGTTTTTGCTTCTTTCTCTATCTCGCTTGTTGTTTCGTTGTCTTTTTCGATTATGTAAAAGGGGGAGAATATATACATAGGCATACAGAAAGGGAAAGCACTAAGAACGGGGGAGTACTCAAGTGACAATTTATCCAAGAACAATCGAACAGGGAGGTCCTCTTTAATTTCCATTAATTATAGTTGTCAAAATCAAAAAGGGGAAGATTGTTAACTAGTTATATTCTGATTAATGACAAATCTCATCAATTAACAAAGAATAATACGATCATCATGAGGTCATAACAACTTTACGAAAGAAAACACAAAGCCAAGGATCAAACAAAATAGAATCCAGTCTGGATTTACTAAGCAACCATAAAAGGAAAGATACCTTCAATCACGAAAAACAAACGGCTTCAGAAGGAAAAGATATATTAGTAGATCAATCAACCACGACTTATGGAAAAGATTAACAAATCAGCAAAATTCAAGGAGGATCAGACAATATCTCATGAAATAATCCAAAAAATAAAAGAAATTGATTTAATCATGTACACATCAGATATGGACATGATTCAACAAAATCAAGGGATCATCCCGGAATCCTTGATTTACAACTCCCAGGGTATTCGAAGAGAGCATCACCTCTCACGGTTGTTTAAACCTCCCTCTGTCTTAGATGAAAAGTAAGAAACTTTTGTTGAGCTTATATTACAATCGTATTTTATCTTTTATCAATCTTTCTAACCATGTGAGTGAACACAATTGAAAATAAAAGAGAGAGCACGATTCTTTGTGTAGGTTTACTAGTAGAGGAAGTGTCACGACAGAATTCGGATTTGCATATCAGAGAGGACCAATTTAAGGAAACTTTGTACTTCTCAAGGATAATTTCAAACACTTTAAATGAAACCCTTGAAAACTAAGGGAAGTGGACGAGGCACCACTACATTGAACCGAACCTGAATAAAAATCCTATGTTATTTAATTTCTACAATATATTTTCATTGTTTCTTCATTCTACTAACTTGTAGGTGAGTTGACTGACCATGACAGCTAGCCTACTAAAAAATAATTTAATTTGCCCCCTTGTATATCATATTGTTCAACATGTATGTTCTGTCTTTCCATCATATCCTCTTTGTTTCTCAAAGTTTCCATTTTATTACTTGATTTAATCTCTACTGCAATGAGATATCAATTAGATCGGTGCAAATCATCTATGAGGTAAGTTGTGTATTGAACAATGTCAAAAGATCTGCATGGTATTGTGAAGGTGATTTAGCTTCTTTTTTACATTTATTTTCCCTATTTTATGCTAGAAAAGAGGCTCAGGGATATCTTGTGTAATTAAAGTAGACACAATACCATTCTGATACTTCAGGTGTCAATTATTTTTCTGTGGATGAAGATGGGCTCTTTATTTTTCATCGGGGTTGAGATTAGTTATTTGATGTTATTGAAGACATTGTTTTCTGTTGTATACTAGAAACCATTTCTTGTATATTGCTTTTTATGGAATTTAGAAATACTTTATTTGTCTTCTGCTAGTAAATGTCAGCATTTTAGTATAAGACGAGGGTTTCCCAAGTTATTTAACTTTTCTTTGATATTCTTAAAGTAACAATTAACATATCTAGTACTGTAGAAATCTCAATATAAGTTTACTCTATTTGCTTATACTTATAAAAGAATCAAGTACCTCAAATTTATTTACTTATGTACTTTTATTCCATAAGTAAAACTTATGAATTGCTTACCTATTACCAACAAATTTTGAAAAATCAATATTTATTTACCAACACATTTTCTCTACATTACTAAAATTTCTAACGGATTACTACTATAGATTTTTTGTTATTGAATTTTCCAACTGATTACTTACATAATTTAAAATATAAACAACCAAATTTACTAACCTATTTGCTATCTGTTAGTGAAAATAATAACCGGATATAAACCATGTTTTGTTGGTAAATTTGCCAACGAAAATGTTAGAGACAATTTTCATAAATTTCCATCAAAATCTTTTGGTGGTTACCAACCAATTTTTGGTAAGTAAGTTTATCAATGATTATAATTTTTTTGCAAGATTTACCTACAAACTTTTTAGCAAAACTATGATTTTCGTTAGTAACCGTTAAGTAACTCAATTTACCAACCGATTTGATAGATTTACCAATGGATATTTTTGTTGATAATTTTGCCTTATTTTTTATTGTGAGTCACAATAGAAATTCATAAACTGAAAATCATAGATTTGCCTCAATCTAAGATTACCTGATACGGGTGTTGATAGGAAGTTGCATATAGTAAAAACAAATAGTTAAGTCGTAGGCAAGTTGATCAAAACACACTTCAAATAAGGTAAAACAAACAAGAAAAAGGAAAAGCCCAGAGGATCTATGTTTTATAAGTCATGGAAGAAATAGTTGAGATCGACTATTATTATCATCCAAATTTGTCAAAATATTATCCTTATTTTTCTAATTCAAAAGAACTCTTCACACATTAACTATTAAAACTACAACAGTCAAAAAAAATCTTAAATTTTTTGTAGTTTCTTTCTTTGTTCCTTTATGCACACTAAATAAAGAATCAAGAAACCAAGGTACTTTTTGTTGTGTTTTAATTGCAGTGGATATGATTTTTTCAATATTATATGGTTTGCATTCAAATAATAGAATGTATATGTTTATAATGAAGGAAAACAATATTTATTTTGGTTTATTTTTTATTAATTTTTTTTGCAATGCATAAAAGGAATATGATTGATTTTGATAAACGAAAAGTTATGATGAAGAGTGTTTAGACACGTAAAATTTAAAAAAAGTTCTGCAAGTATGTCACAATTAGTGAAGATGTTCATAGATGTGATAAAAATTAAATCATTTTAACTAAATTCATTTTTTGGGTTACATGATTTTGAACTTTAGATTTTCTTTGCTATGTTCATTTTGTTATTTATTTTATTGATCGATTATCAAGGCAGAGTTCTCGAAACAATTTGTTAATCTAAGTCATTTGTTGTCATGCCCCAACCTACACCCTGGACGTGACCAACACTTGATGACCATTTTTGGCCTCGAGCAAATCATTCTCTTGGCTTATTTAACTCATCGGTAGACAATAATCATAACTTAACTGAAAAGAGTATCATAACTGAGAATGTTTGTAAAGACTAGAAACTCAATTCTTAACAAAAGGAATAATATTGAAAAGACTCAAAAGACTAACATTAGAGAGTCTAACTATGAAGCCTCTAAAACAGAGATGGATGTTGGAACATACCCCATAACATCCTAATAAAGAAAGTACTAAAAATCAATAAATGTGTCGTGAAGAATAAATGGATGCTCACCACTGACTCGAAGTGCTCAGCTGGATTAACCGGGCGTTGGATGGTGATAGTACCTTTAACTTCTCTGGGAGTTTCCCTAAACGAAAACCATAACTTAAGAGCTATAGGGATCTACCTCACACTACCAGCGTATCCTATACCCAGCCAAATGTATAAAACCTGAAATGCCTTATGGATTCATCAGTCTACTATTAGCAGGGTTCATCTAAAAAGTATGACCCCTTCCACCCATGGTGGTTATATGGTTTATGGGGGGGCTGTGAGTTGTCTGAACTACTCGTCATATCGATGCTCAATACTACTCCCAATATATGCGGGATCTTATGTTTTTAAACATACTTATTTTGTGGTTTGAGATTAGTACTCAGAATATACTTAACCGAAGGGTTATTCTGGAAACCTTGGTTTCCCTGCTTGCTTCATTTAGAAAGCTATAGTTCTTTTCTAAAAACTAGCCCTGAGGCTCCTTAGAAATTTCAGTTTCCATTCCCTTAAATGTGAAAACATTTAAATATTTCTTTGGAATATGTAGTCCCCATATACTTTTTTTTTGAAGAAAAAACGTCACTTTACTTTGAACTAAATTGAACTTAAGTGTTAATTGAAGTTAACATATTTGTGAATGACTTATGAAAATCTGAAATGAACTTCTTCTTATTCTTAACTTTACTTCTTACTCAGCCTGATCTTTATGTTTTAAAAAGAGTTTAAAGTATTTGTAAAAGACTTCTTGAAAGAACTCTAATAATTTTCTAGACATTCCTTGAATTTCACGTTATGGATTCAAGATTGTAATTTATGTTTTTCTAGATAATTTCTATATGCTTAGAAGTCATTTAGAGATGTTAAAATCAATAGGAAGTGTTAAAGCACTTTAGATAAAATTAAATAGACGGAAAAATAAAACTTGGTGAAAAACAACATTTTGGGCGCGTCGGGGAAGCACCACGCCATCCTCACTTAACTAACCGTCCTGGCGCCCCGCCCCAGCTCTCTTTGTGCTATGGGGGAGCGTCATGCCAGCCACCTGTTCCCTAGGCAAAAATCTGCCAAAATTTTCCTACCATTTTCTGACTTCAATATGCTTAAATTCAATTCTTTTTCTTGAATTCACTTTAGATTCATGTACCCACATCATATAAAGAAGGACCTATCCAAAGGAATTCAATAACAACACCTAAATCATTAAAGTACTCCTAAATCTCAACTCATGTTCAAGAAAGAGAAAAATCAAAAACAACATTTAAGAACATTCGAAATCCAATCTTTTTAGGATGAAATAACGCTGAATTAGACATGCTTGGCACGTGGGCGAATTTACCCAATGTTATGTAAGACTCAAAGAACTTTTTAGTGATCATCCCTGACAAAATCGATGACTTATTACGAACTTGACGATCTTGGCAAAACCATGATATTTCTCCCATCCCCTTCTTCTCTTCTCTATTCTTCTAAGAGCTATGCGTAATTGATTTCCAAAAATGAGTTATGGATTATTTTTATCCCTAATAACCCCTTCAAACTAATTAGGAAATAGATTGGTGATAATACTAGTTTGCCCTTAGTTAAATCGAAAAATTGGACTTTCCTCATTTTAGAAACCCAACTTCCTGTAGACATCTATTTCTCATACGAAATCAAAAATGCACAAACTCGGCGGCTTTGGAAATATCTCTACAAGGTATTTCCCATAAAAAGAAAAATCTCTAAATAATCATGAGCTAGGAGTCATAGCCGTTTGAAAATGTCCAAAACTCATTTCTTAAACTTAGAATAATTTTCAGATTTCCCCTTTACTTTAAAAAATGAATATTTTTAGTTTGTTAGCTTATTTCTTGACATTTTTAGTTACGAGATGTTACAATAACTCCCCCTTGGGAATATTCATCCTCGAATGAGATGACTTTTACTAAGATAAGAATAGTAGACTCAAGTTTAATAGTCGACAATCAAAATCAACTAACGCATGAATTCTTCATCTATTCAAGTCTCTTGTTCAACAAATTGGTTCCTCCAAAGGACCTTGACTGAGACGACCTCCTTTGTTCTCAACTAAGGAAATTGGCGATCTAAAATCTTAACTGGAATGTCTTCCTAATCCCACCATTTTCAATCGGTACAATCAGTGAAGGAAAGCCATTTTTTTCAATATTCATATATAAAATACCGGATGAACCGCTTCATACTCTTTTGGTAGCTCCAACACATAACTTACATAGTCAAATATCTTGGATATTCTATAAGGACTAATATATCGTGGACTAATATAGGGTACTAAGTTTCCCCTTCTTACCAAACCTTATAACACTTCATGGGTGAAACTTTTAGATACACCCAATCGTCCACTTCAAACTCCAACGATATTTTCTTAACATATGCGTAGAATTTTTGGCGACTCTGTGCCATTTTCCATATCTCCTGAATCACCTTCACCTTCTCCATGGCTTGGAGAAATAGATCTGGTCCTATCAACCCTACTTCACCAACTTTAAATCACCCTATAAGAGATTTGCATCTTCTCCTATAAGAGCTTTCTATGGAGCCATTTGGATGCTCGAATGATAATTGTTGTTGTAGGCAAGTTCAATGAGAGGTAGGTGATCATCCCAATTCCCTTAGAAATAAATACCACAAGCCCTCAAAATCTCTTTTAAGGTTTGGATAGTAGGCTCCGGTTTACCATCCATCTAAGGAATAAAAGCAGTGCTTAAGTTCACCTTTGAAGCCAAACCTTTCTAGAAATACTTACAGAACTAAGTAGTAAATTGGGAACTTCTATATGAAATGATCGAAACTTGGACCCCATTAAGCTTCACCACCTCCTGAATGTATAACTTTGAATAATCCTATGTCGAATGAGTGGTCTTTACCGTCACGAAGTATGTTGATTTTCTAATTCTATCGACAATCACCCAAATTGAATCATGTTGACCGTGTGACCTTGGTAACCCTGTGATCAATTACATATTAATGATCTCCCACTTCCATTCTGGAAGCTCTTTATTCTTAGAAAATCCTCCAGTACTTTGGTGTTCTACATTAACTTGTAGGAAATTTGGGTATTTGGCGACAAACTCAGCAATGCACTTCTTCATACCTTCCCACTAATATACCTCTCTTAAATTGTAGTACACCTTTAATTTGTGGTAACGGGATAAATGGAATATTATAATCTTCCTGCATGATCCTCTCTTAATGTCCATCCACCCTAGGTATACACAATCTATCTTGATACTTCAACACACCATCTCCCCCTTGTTCAAAAGTCAATACTCTTTGCTTATGAACATTTGCCTTCAAATCAAGCAAAATGTGGTCTTATTCTTGTTTCCCTTGCAATTCTGACACATATGATGACTCAATAACAATTGTCTCCGCTATCCTTTCTTCTATTGAATGCCTAAGTTTGACTCCCAGGCGTGCAAGTTTATGTACATCTTTTGTTAATTATTTCTTCCCTTCTTCTAGATGGGTGGTACTACCCCTAGACAACCTACTAAAGGCATCACCAACAAAATTAACCTTACCTAGGTGGTAATGAATACTCATGTCATAATCCTTCAGTAATTCTAGTCACCTCCTCTGTGTGAGATTGAGCTCCTTCTGGGTGAACACATATTGTAGGCTCTTATAATCAGTAAATATATCAACATGAACGTCGTACAAGTAGTGACGCCATATCTTCAAGGAAAATACTCCAACAGCAAACTCCAAGTCATTGGTTGGGTAATACCTCTCATGAAACCTCAATTGTATTGAGACATAATTCATAACTTTGTCATTCTACATTAACAAAGAGCCCAACTCAACTCTAGATGCATCATAATAAACCACAAAACCTTGAGTAGCTTCTAGAAAGGTTGGAACCAACAAAGTAAGGCTCTCGAAAATGAAGATTTAATCGAAGGAGTCTTTACCGAACTTAAAAAGAATAAATATTATGTTTTGAGGGTCCAGGGGTAAAATAGCCCTTTCCAAGCCAAGGGTAATATCATAATTACCCTAAGGAATTAATTAATTAATTAGTTAATATAATTAAAGAACCAATTTGGCTCAGGTTGACCCGAAATGGTCCATTTCACAAGGGCCACTCTACCCGAGTTCGAGCCCCATTGGAAGCAACAAGTTTGTAATTTAATTAATATTCATAATCATATTTTTAAGGGCATAATGGTCCTTTAAATTAGATAATTAAATCAGGTTTTTATTTAAATTAATAAGGAGTCCTAGTTTGACTAATTCCCAAACTAAAACTCCTACTATTAGACTACTCTCTCACGATCTGTCTCTCATATTTCATCTCTCTCACGTTGGATTCTGCAAATAACAAAAAAGAACAGAAATAATATCAAGAGTTCTTCACACTTGAAGAACTCACATGAAATTTTAAGAAAAACAAAGTAACCAAAAATGGTAAGGCAAAGAGAAGTTGTTCGTTGAGTGGTGTGGACGTTGAGATAGCTTGGACTGATTATGGAGAGGGTTTTGGGAAGAAAATTCATCGTTTGAACATCAATAAAGGTATGAGTTTCTTTCCGCTCCCTTTCCCAAGATACCCCTTAAGATTCAAGATATTCATTCTGAAAACTAGGATTGTTCCCCATTTGCAAGCCTTTGTCACTAGCTCCCAATGAACTTTAAGTTGGGTATGTTTGCTGGTACAAAGTAGGGATGAAATGTGTTTTCGTGATGTTTATGTTTAAGTATGAATGTTTGAAATTATGTGAATAATGATTTTGTTGTTCGAAATCATGTGAAAAAGTGATGTGTGTGTGCAATGTGTGGCAGTGAAGTTGGTCACTGTTTGGAGATGTGTAAAGGCATGTATAATCCTTGAATTTTATGTGCAGAAGTTGTACACAATGTAATGGTCATATGGGGCACGGAGTTACTAATTTTGAGTTAAAACACTTAACTAATGTAACTACTAAAATACACCTAACAATGCACTAAATGCTTGGTGAAATTCCTAAGAAACTAACATGAAAAGGTTGATGAAAGGAACCTAAAAATTATGAATAAATTTCCAGCTTAGTGTATTTTAATTTCGTTCAAAAAGAAGGTTGGAATCTGGAAATTTAATACATATTAAAGAAGTGAGGCCACCAGGATTCGAACCTGTGACCTCACCCTTTGGCTACCGGAATTCGCGAGAAAGGAAAAAGAAAAGGGAGCTGGGAAAATCGAAATTGGGTCTGCTAGGTTAGTAAGAAGAGAACAAGAATTAAAATAAATAAATGGGAGGTGTGGGAATCGAACCCACGACCTCCAGGTTGCGAGTGAAGGAAGAGAAAATAAAGAAAAGGAAATGCGAGGCGTGGGAATCAAACCCACGACCTCAAGGTTGGAAAGGAGAATGAAAAAATTAAATGAGAAAACAAAGTGAGGATGTAGGGGATCGATCCCACGACCTCACTACTAAAACGCCTAGCCTAACGACCCTAATTAAAAAAATATAAAATAGGAGGCTGTGGGAATTCGAACGCACAATCTCCCAATGCCCTAGCAGAAATTAAAGAATAAAATGAAAGATGTTGTGGGGGATCGAACCCACAACCTTTCGTCCAACCTAAGAAGAAAACCAAGTAGAAAACTAAAGATACAATGTTAATGATGGGGTTCAATCTAGATTTCCAATATCATGGAGATTAAAAATAAAACAATAAAAAGTGTAAACGTTATCAAAGTGATTCGAACATAAGTTGCCTTCCCAAACATCCGTATTGATACATAAGTCATACGTGAACAAAATATCAAAGAATAATGCCACCTACTTAGATAGAAATCAAGATCTTGACATATATAGAAGATACATAAGTCTTGTACTACATAACCTTAGGAATGTATGAATCACTTAACGAACAATGGATGAATCCCCAATATTGTGTGTATAGACTCATAAGTCTAGCATATGTTCAAAAGTATGTAATAAAATGATCAACCCTAGAAGGGTTAAGTATGAGTGTAAGATACACTAAATGGAAAAGTGCATTGGCATAAGATAAGATGAACAATGAAATGATAAAATAAACAATGAAATGATGAAATGAACAATGAAATGATGAAACCCTTGAATGGTTAAGTAAGGGTGTTAAACACACTGAATGGACAAGCGCATTCGCATATGATTAATTGAACATTAACGTAATAAGAGGTGAGTAACTTTTAAAAGAAAAGGTTCTAACGATAATGAATGTGGGGACAACATGATATAAGCCAAAGTAAATGTTACCAAAACGTACTCACCTATGAGAGTGTAAGATAATGAAGAGACCAGTCTCTATAAAAACTCTAATGAAAGTATTGAGCTTAATACACTTAATAAGAATGATAAGATCATGAATCATCTAATGAGGTATGATGTCCTCATACTAGAAGCCCGCTTCCATGACGTATGAGATGAATGTAATGGAACTTTATACTGAGCACCGATACGCTAGCTATGAGTGGTGGGAAAGGGTGGAGCTTTACATAACTCTCTTGAGATGAGACAGTACAGCTTGCCGGGTATGGGTCTCCTTATATATCCTAGTCTTCGAACCAATACAACCAATATAGGGATCTGGCGTGGTTAAATTCTCATGTATGCTACCATGTTATGAGTCACTTTGGCCGGTGATTCCACCTCTTTTCAATTTGCAGGAGAAATTGAATTTCATGATGCTCACATGATCTATGTCGGTTAAAGTTAAAGTTATCAATGAATGAATGAGGCCAGCCTCAAATGATACACATAATGAAATGAATGATACCAAAGGTATTAGGATAGGATAATCCAAAGGTGAGTTAGATTCAAGTAATGACTTTTGGTCATTCTTGATCATTGCACAATGAACCTAATGAAACTCTTAAACTACATCCTAGGTATAGCTGGTGTTTACACTGGCCTATGAATGAAATGAAATGGAGTACATATGAATGAAAGAAGCAGACTCTGTGTTTGCTAATGAAGACTCCCAAGTTGAGGTCCCATCTGTTGAGTCCTTATTTCATGGATGTCTTGATGTTAAATCCATGATTCCAAGGTCTCACGGCATATGAATGAATTATATTAAATAAGTTATGTGCTATATGAAAAATGTATTGTATATTATACAATAAGTGTTATGTGTAAATGTGATGTGCTTTGTGCAAATGTGAAAAGTATGATGATGTATGTTATTCTCATGGCATAACTTTCCTATTCCATATATGGAAAGCTCACTGACATTCCCAACTCAATTTAGGAAAGCTCATTGACTTTCCTAATCCAAATTTGGAAACATTCCTAATCTCAATTTGTCAAGTCCACTGACTTGACTTCCAAACATCATGTTGTTAGGAAAGAGCTATTATTTCTCATTCATCTCCTTCGTGTGTGCTTGCATTTTAGTTCAAGTGTGTACTAACCCTATATAAACTCTACTATTTTAGGTGCAGACACATGTGGATGATAGAGCTACAGGATCATCGCTGCAGTTATCTGAACGTTCTGCATTAATCCGGTTTTGGTGGGTCCTCATTCTTTCGAGGATGCAACTGTTTTATATTCTAGCTTAGTTTTAGAGTTGATCTAGTGGAGCATGTTCCACTAGCGTCTCTTTCCTGTTTTATTCAGACCATGTATTGGTTTTATTTTGGCAATTATACATTTAATAATAATTGGACTATTTCCTTGAGTGCTTATCTATTAATTTAAGATGGTTGATGGTGAAAAATTACATATTAATGAGAATGTTTTTATAAGTATGTTACAAAACAAAAAGTTTCAAATTTTCTACCAAAATTAAACTATGTAAAGTAAGAATGACGCAAGTAGGCTTGTCTGCGCCTCTGAGAGGTCAACAATGCCGGTCTCATTTGTGGTCTACATTCCAATCGTGACAAAGTTGGTATCAAAGAAATAGGTTAAATTCCGAGGAATATAAGTTCAAATCACCCACATTGAGTAGTTTCTAAGTCATGTTAGTGAATTGCACCGCTATCGTTGATTTGAGACTGCATGATGCATAGGAAAATTTCCTTTCTTCTAATATTATCGTACTTGTCCTAATGTGTGAGTTCTTGGTGTTATGAGCGTGTCTAACATCAATCCTTGTTGTTTTTCATAGAATGAACACTAGGAGAGCTAATGGTCAGAGGAGAGGAGTAGCAGCCGCTGGGGGTAATCAGAATCCACCTCAGGCTCCAGTTGAAGGAGTTGCCATGCGATTTAACCCAGTTGGTTTGACTGATGTTGAGGTGAGGGCATCTCTGGCTAAGATGGAACATGCCATTACGATGCAGGCTCAGGCTATGACTTCCAAAGTCATTAGAAAGGATTTTAAGAGAGAGAAACCACCGGTTCGCAGCATGGCTGACAGGCTGTGAGATTTCACGGGGATGAACCCTCATATATTCACAGGGTCTAAGACATCAGAGGATCCTCAGGGGTTTGTGGACGAGGTACGTAAGATTCTGGTGGAAATGGGGGCCACAGATACTGAGAAGGCTGAACTGGCTTCTTATCATCTCAAGGATGTTGCACAGACTTGGTGCAAGATATGGCAAGATAGCCGAGTTTTGGGTGGACTGGCAGTCACTTGGGAGCTGTTCAAGATAAAATTTCTGGAGAGATTCTTCAACAGAGAGATGAGGGACGCCAAGGTTGAGGAGTTCATCAACCTTAAACAAGGCTCTATGATAGTCAGGGTGTGTTCCGTGAAGTTTGTTAAGCTATCAAGGTATGTTATTTTCCTTATTATTTAATAGCAAGAATGAGGAGAGTACTGATCCGTGTTGAAATTATCAAGGTATGCTACCTCCATAGTTTTGAATAGACGGGATGAGATGAGCAGGTTCTCATGGGAATCAATGGAGACCTGGAGGAGGAGTGTCGATCTGCGATGCTCCATGATAATATGGACCTTTCCAGGTTGATAGTGCATGTCCAGCAGGTAGACGAGAGCCGCAAGAAGAGAGGTGTTCGTGATGTTAGGAACCATAGGCCTCAAGATCAGGCAGGTCCTAGCCATGGAGGCCAGAGAAACAATTTTGGCGTCCGTGAGAAGCCCAGGTTCAAGAAGAGGCAACAGAGTTTTGGGAACTCTAACTCTCAGAGGGGTACAACACGTAGAGGAGAAAGACCTGAGCCAAAGAGGGGCAATGGAGGTGAGATGCAGCGTCTTAAGAAGAACTGTGCTAAGTGTGGTCGAGATCACAGTTGAAAGTATAGACAGAGCATTAATGCCTGCTTCCGTTGTGGTAAGAGTGGGCAAATATTCAGAGACACTCCACATAACAGAGGTCAGTATGGAGGTAATGCTCAGCCTAGGCCAAATCCACAGGGTGCAGCAGCAGCCGAACCTCCTAAGAGGAACATTTTCTATTCCCTGAAAGGGAAGGGAGGAGCTGGAGAAGTCCGCTGATGTGGTCACAGGCATGCTGCAAGTATTCTCAACTTCTGTTTATGCTTTATTTAACCCAGGGTCTACACTTTCCTTTGTAACTCCTCTTCCTGAAGTTCTGCATGATCCTATAGTGGTTAGTACACCTTTAGGAGAAAATATAAGAACGTCTTGAGTATACAAGGACTGATTAATAGTTGTAAGTGGTAAGACTATATGTGCAAAATTTGTTGAGTTACCCATACATAATTTTGATGTTATTCTTGGAATGGACTGGCTTCAAGTTGTTATGCTTGCTTGGACTGTTGTAAAATGGTGAAATTTCGATTCCCTAATTAAGAAGAGTTAGTCTGGGAGGGGTATGATTTGTGTCGTCCTAATCCCTTGATTTCAAATCTTAAGGCCAATAAAATGATGTCGAAGAGGTTACTATGTCATCTTCTGAGTGTTAATGATTTGGATCATGACATTCATTCAAAAGACTAAGTGCTGGTAGTGAATGAGTTCATAGATGTGTTTCCTAATGATTGGACTTGAGTCCCTCCACTTGGAGAGGCTGACTTTCGTATCACCATAGAACCCGATACTAAGACAATCTCAATTCCTCCTTATAAAATGGATCCAGCAGAACTCAATGAGTTGAACTGAGCATATCCCCTTGTAAAGAAGAAAGATAGGACCCTTAGAATGTGTATCTATTACCGGCAGCTCAACAAAGTCAATATCAAGAAAAAGTATCCACTTCCCACAATAGATGACTTGTTCAACAACCTCCAAGGGTCTAGTTTTTTTCAATAAATGATCTTCGTTTAGGGTACCATCAGCTTAGGGTTAGGGATGGAGATGTCCCAAAGACAGCCTTTCGTACCCGCTATGGTAACTACGAGTTTCTAGTCATGTTATTTGGTCTCACGAATGCACCTGCTGCATTTATGGATGTCATGAACAGGGTCTTTCGTGAATACCATGACTCTTTCGTCATAGTATTCATTGATGACATTCTCATCTACTCTAAGACAAAGAAAATACATGAACAACATTTGAGACTAACCTTGCAGGTACTTAGACGGCATCAGTTGTATGCAAAATTGAGCAAGTATGAATTCTGGGTGAGATCACTTACCTTCTTGGGTCATGTTGTGTCCGATCTAAGTCTTGCCAAAGCCCCTTACTCCCACTGACATCCGTAGCTTTCTGGGATCGGCTGGTTACTACCGCAGGTTTGTGGAGAACTTTTCTTCAATTGCTGCCCCACTGACAGCTTAGACGAAGAAAAAAGCCAAATTTGAATGGGTGGAGATTGTGAGGTGGCATGGGATTCCTTTGTCGATCATTTCAGATAGAGGAGCTCAGTTTACTTCATATTTCTGGAGATCTTTCCAGAAAATCTTGGGCATACAGGTGTAGCGACCTGTTTAGTCGTTTTAAGCAGCAGATTTTATTTCTGGAAAAACTGTGTGAGTGGACGGAACCCACGACGGACCGTCATGGGCACGACGGGCCGTCGAGGGTGTCTCGTTCCAAAAGACTT
>NC_028637.1:40642482-40643510 GCF_001406875.1 Solanum pennellii | reverse complement strand
GAGGCTATAGGACTTTAGGAAAATTCTTTCTTTCTTTCTTTCGTGCTATTACTTGGATCCAATTGGTATCTAGGTGATACAAATTGGTTATCTGACCATCTTCACTCTATTTCGCAGATGGCCAGAACTAGAGCAACGACCACGTCAACGCCAGCACCGACGGGACAGGGTGCATCTGAGCCAGCCACTGGGGCTGTAGCTCGAGGAAGAACAACGGCAAGAGGCCGTGGTAGAGGTCGTGGGAAGACGTCCTCTAGAGGAAGAGGACAAGCACCTAGCCCATCTGGTACTAGGGCGGTGACTCCTCCACCAACTGAGGAAGTGGTAATAGAGGGTGAGGAAGGGGAGAATGAACAAGTACAGAATGAGGGATTGCCACCCCAACCTACCCCAGAGATGATCAATCAGGTTCTTGCTTATCTTAGTGGGTTATCTGATCAAGGTCAAACACCTCCAGTATTTTCTGCACCAGCACCTCAGACTCCGGAAGTTCAACAGGCAACTGCTGCGGCTCCCCGCATGGATGCTCCATTGGAAATAGGCACGTTTCCTCGTCTGACTACAGGACCTATAATGACAAGCGATCAGCATGAACTTTTCAGTAAGTTCTTGAAATTGAAACCTCCAATCTTTAAGGGTGCTGAATCTGAGGATGCCTTCGACTTTCTGGTTTATTGTCATGAGTTACTACATAAGATGCGCATAGTAGAACGGTTTGGTGTTGAGTTTGTGACTTACCAGTTTCAAGGGAACGCCAAAATGTGGTGGCGGTCACATGTTGAGTGTCAACCAACAGAGGCACCACCTATGACTTGGGCGTCATTCTCTAGCTTGTTTATGGAGAAGTATATCCCTCGGACCTTGAGGGATAGGAGGAGAGATGAGTTTTTGAGCCTAGAGCAAGGCAGGATGACAGTCACTGCGTATGAGGCTAAGTTCCGTGCATTATCTAGGTATGTCACCCATCTTTGCTTCAGTTCACAAGAGCGTATTCGCCGTTTTGTGAAAGGGTTGAGGTCAGATTTGCG
>NC_028637.1:40641014-40641520 GCF_001406875.1 Solanum pennellii | reverse complement strand
AAGCCCAACTTCAAGAATTGTTAGTGAAAGGCTTTATTAGACCGAGTGCATCCCCTTGGGGTGCTCCTGTGTTGTTTGTGAAGAAGAGGGATGGGAGTTTGCGGATGTGCATAGACTACCGGCAACTAAATAAAGTAACTATTAAGAACAGGTATCCTCTTCCTCGCATTGATGATTTGTTCGATCAGTTACAAGGTGCTTGTGTCTTCTCTAAGATTGACTTGAGGTCTGGATATCATCAATTGAAAATACGGGCAGCAGATGTGCCAAAGACTGCTTTTCGAACCAGGTATGGGCATTATGAATTCTTGGTAATGTCATTTGGACTAACGAATGCCCCTGCTGCTTTCATGAGCTTGATGAACGGGATTTTTAAGCCATATCTGGATCTCTTTGTGATCGTATTTATTGATGATATACTGATATACTCCAAGAGTAGGAAGGAACATGAGGAGCACTTGAGAATTGTGTTGGAAATGTTCAGGGAGAAAAAGCTTTATGCCAAA
>NC_028637.1:40598330-40637109 GCF_001406875.1 Solanum pennellii | reverse complement strand
TCAGGGTGAGCTAATGCTTCTAGCTTGGACTGGATCTTCTTCCTCATGTCTTGACGCCTTGAAGTTCCGACATGGACTAGCTTTTGTTTATTTTAGTATCTTAGAATACTCTTAGTTTAGTAATTTGATCATAGATGTTCTTGTGGTGATGACTTCCAGATTTTGGGGAATAATAGATGTTGAATTTTAGAAGTTATTGAATTGTCTTTTTATTAATGAGTTTAAGTCTTCCGCATTACTTTCTGTTGATATTAAATTGAAATGTTAAGGTTTAGATTGGTTGGTTCGCTCACATAGGAGGGTAATATGGGTGCCAGTCGCGGCCCGGTTTTGGGTCGTGACAATAGGTAAAGCTTAGTACCGCCTTTCATCCTCAGACTTATGGGAAGGCAGAGCGCACCATTCAGACATTAGAGGACATGTTGAGGGCGTGTGTTATTGACATCAGAGGTAGCTGGGATGACCATCTGTTTTTGATAGAATTCTCATATAATAATAGCTATCACTCCAGCATTGGGATGGCACCATTTGAGGCACTGTATGGTAGGAGGTGTAGATCTCCAGTGTGGTGGTTTGAGGTTAGAGATTCATCCATTTGGGGTCAAGAGATCATTCATGAGGCGTTAGAGAAGGTCAGAGTTATTAAGGACAAGTTGGCTACTGCTTACAGCCGGCAGAAGTCATATGCAGACAACAGAAAGCGGCCCTTAGAATTTGATGTTGGTGAGCAGGTTTACTTGAAGGTATTACCTATGACAGGGGTGATGAGATTTGGTAGAAAAGGGAAGCTGAGTCCAAGATATGTTGGGCCATATTGGATCCTACAGCGTGTGGGTGAGGTGGCCTATGAGTTAGCATTTCCTGTGGAGCTAGCTCTTGTCCATCCAGTCTTTCATGTCTCTATGTTGAAAAAGTTCCTAGGTGATCCATCATTGATTCTACCTGTGGAAGGTTTGGGGATTGATGAAGATTTGTCTTATGAGGAGGTACCTGTTAAGATCTTATACTTACATGTCAAGTGGCAGAGGAACAAGGAGATTGCCACAATGAAGGTATAGTGGAGAAATCATCTTGTTGAGGGTGCTATGTGGGAGTTTGACGCCGACAGAAGATCTCTCTACCCTCATCTTTTCAGCTTTTAAGGTTAGGTTTCCTACTCTTTAGTCTATGTTTTCTTATCTCTCTAAACTTTGTTGTTATTACTTGACCGTGCATAGTGATTATGTTGTGATCTTATTGGCATTACGATATGTAGTGATAGTGTCATTCGGGGACGAATGTTCCTAATAGGGGGATAATGTAACAACCCTAAAAATGAATAGGATAAATACTTAAGGTATCAAGAATGCTTGCGATTAGACCAAGGTTCACACGGATTGATACGCATAGAACCTGACCTCAGAACCCTTGCTACGACCAAGCCAACTAACTTGGTGAGTTAGTTGAGCTTGGAAAGGTTTGAACCAACCAAGTAAGGGTTTCTCGAAAACGAAGATTTAATCGAAGGAGTATTTACCGAATTTAAAAAGAAAAATTCTTATGTTTTAAGAGTCCAAGGGTAAAATGGCCTTTTCTAGGCCAAGGGTAATATTGTAATTACACGAAATAATTAATTAATTAATTAATTAATTAGTTTAATTAAAGAACCAATTCGGCTTAGGTTGACCCGAAATGGTCCATTTCGCAAGGGTCACTCTACGCGAGTTTGAGCCCCATTGGAAGCAACAAGTTGGTGATTTAATAAATGTTTATAATCTGATTTTTTAAGGGCATAAAGGTCCTTTGACTAAGCTAATTAAATCAGGTTTTTATTTAAATTAATAAGGAGTCCTAGTTTGACTAATTCCCAAACTAAAACTCCGATTATTAGACTACTCTCTCACGATCTCTCTCTCATGTTTCATCATCTCTCTCACATTGGTTTCTGCCAAAAACAACAAAGAACAGAAATAATATCAAGACTTCTTCACACTTGAAGAACTCACATTAAATTTTAAGAAAAACAAAGTAACCAAAAACGTTAAGGCAAAGAGAAGTTGTTCGTTGAGTGGTGTGGACGTTGAGGTAGCTTGGACTGGTTTTGGAGAGGGTTTTATGAAGCAAATTCATCGTTTGAACATCAATTAAGGTATGGGTTTCTTACCTCTTAGTCCCTTTCCCAAGATACCCCTTAAGATTCAAGATATTCATTACGAAAACTAGCATTGTTCCCCCTTTGCATGTCCCTAGCACTAGCTCCCATGGAACTTTAGGTTGGGTATGTTTGCTGCTACAAAGTAAGGATGAAATGTGTTTTCGTGAGTTTTAAGTATGCATGTTCAAAAGTTTGTGAATAATGATTATGTTGTTCGAAATCATGTGAAAAAGTGATGTGTGTGTGCAATGTGTGGCAATGAAGTTGGTCACTGTTTGGAGATGTGTAAAGGCATGTATAATCATTTAATTTTATGAGCAAAAGTTGTACACAATGTGATGTTCATATGGGGTTTGAAGTTACTAATTTTAAGTGAAAACACTTGACTAATGTAACTACTAAACTACACCTAACAATACAATAAATGCTTGTTGAAATAACCTAAAAACTAACATGAAATTGTTGTTGAAAGGAAGCTAAAAATTATGACTAAATTTCCAGCTTAGTGTACTTTAATGTCGTTCAAAAAGGAGGTTGGAATCTACAAGTTAAATGCATTTTAATGAGGTGAGACCACCAGGATTTGAACCTGTGACCTCACCCTTTGGCTACTGGATATCGCGAGAAAGGAAAAAAGAAAAGGGGGTTGGGGGAATCGAAATTGGGTCTGCTGGGTTAGTAAGAAGAGAACAAGAATTAAGATAAATAAAGGGTAGGCATGGGAATTGAACCCACGACCTCCATGTAGCGAGTGGAGGAAGAGAAAATAAAAAAAAGTGTGAGGCATTGGAATCGAACCACGACCTCTAGCTTTGTAGGAGAATTAAAAAATTAGATGAGAAAACAAAGTGAGGTTGTGGCTTTTCGATCCCACAATCTCACTACCAAAACTCATAGCCTGATGAATTTAATTAAAATAAAATAAAATAGGAGGCTATGGGGGTTCGAACCCACCACCTCACAACCTCTAGCGAAAAAAAAACAAAAATAAGAAGGCTGGAAAAAAAAATAAGAAGGCTGTGGGGGTCCGAACCCACAACCTGCCAATGCCCTAGTGAAAATTAAAGAACCTAAGAGGAAAACCAAGTGGAAAACTAAAGATACAATGTTAATGATGGGGTTCAATCTAGAGTCCCAATATCATGGAGATTAAAAATAAAATCAATGAAAAATGTAAACGTTATCCAAGTGATTCGAACTTGGGTTTCCTTTCCCAAACATTCGTATTGATACATAAGTCATACGTGAACAAAATATCCAAGAATAATGCCACCTACTTAGATCAATATCAAGATTTTAGCATATATACAAGATACATAAGTCTTGTACTACATTATCTTACTAATGTATGAATCACTTAATGAACTATGAATGAAGCCCCATGGCTTGTGTCTATTGACTCAAAAGTCTAGCATACGTTCAAAAGTAAGTGAACCTAAGATGTATGTAATGAAATGATGAACCCTAGAAGGGTTAAATATGAGTATAAGATACACTAAATGGCAAAGTGCATTGGCATAAGATGAGATGAACAATGAAATGAAGAAATGAACAATGAACTGATGAAACCCTCGAAGAAGTTATGTGCTACATGCAAAATGTGTTGTATACTAATGATATGTGCTATGTGTAAATATTATGTGCTTAGTGCAAATGTGAAAAGTATGATGATGTAAGTTATTCTCATGGCATAAATTTCCTATTCCAATTGTGGAAAGCACTTTGAATTTCCTAATTCAAATTTGGAAAGCTCATTGACTTTCCTAATCCAAATTTGGAAACTTTCCTAATCTCAATTTTGCAAGTCCACTGTCTTGACTTCCAAAAATCATGTTGTTAGGAAAGAGCTATTATTTCTCATGCATGTCATTCGTGTGTGCTTGCATTTACCCATACTTAGTACAAGTGTGTACTAACCATATACAAACTCTACTATTTTGGGTGCAGGCACAGGTGGATGATAGAGCTATAGGATCATCGCTGCAGTTATCCAGACCTTCTCTATTCATCCGGTTTTTGTAGGTCCTCATGCTTTCGAGGATGCTGCTATTTATATTCTCGCTTTGTTTTAGAGTTGAGCTAGTGAAGCATGTTCCACTAGCGTTTCTTTCATGTTTTATTCAGACTATGTATTAGTACCATTTTGGCAACTATACATTTAATAAGAATTGAACTATTTCTTTGAGTTTCTAGTCTATTAATCTTAGATGGTTGATGGTGAACAATTACATATAAATGAGAATGTTTTTATAAGTATGTTACAAAACAAAAAGTTTCAAATTTTATGCGAATATTAACCTATGTTAAGTAAGAATAACGTATGTAGGCTTGTCTGCGACCTCTGAGAGGTCAACAAAGACGGTCTCGTCTGGGGTCTACATTCCAGACATGAAAAAGTTGGTATCAGATCACTAAATTCTAAGGAATATAAGTTCACATAAACCATATTGAGCAGTTTCTCAGTCATGGTAGTGAAGTGCACCACTATGCTGGATTTGAGACTGCATAATGCATAGGAAAATTTCCTTTCTTCTGATATTATCGTGCTTTTCCTAATGTCTGAGTTCTTGGTGTTATGATTGTGTCTAACATCAATCCTTGTTTTTTTAAGAGAATGAACACTAGGAGAGCTAAAGGTCAGAGAAGAGGAGGAGCAGCCGCTGGGGGTAATCAGAATCCACCTCAGGCTCTACTTGAAGAAGTGGCCATGCGAGTTAACCTAGTTGGGTTGACTGATGCTGAGGTGAGGGAATATCTGTCTCAGATTGAACATGACATTATGATGCAGGCTCAGGTTATGACTGCCCAAGTCAATCGAAAGGATGTTAAGAGAGAGAACCCACCCGTTCGCAGCATGGCTGACTGGCTGCGAGACTTCACGGGGATGAACCCTCCTATATTCACAGGGTCTAAGATATCAGAGGATCCTCAAGAGTTTGTGGACGAGGTACATAAGATTCTGGTGGCTATGGGGGCCACAGATACTGAGAAGGTTGAACTGGCTTCTTATCAGCTCAAAGATGTTGCACAGACTTGGTGCAAGATGTGGCAAGATAGCTGAGTTTTGGGTGGATTGTCAGTCACTTGGGAGCTGTTCAATACAACATTTCTTGAGAGATTCTTCCCCAGAGAGATGGGGGAAGCCAAGGTTGACGAGTTCATCAACCTTAAACAAGTCTCTATGACTGTCAGGGTGTATTCCATGAAGTTTGTTAAGCTATAAAGGTATGTTATTTTTCTTAGTATTTAATAGCAAGAGTGAGGAAAGTACTGATCCTTATTAAAATTATCGTAGTACGCTACCTCCATGGTTTTGAACAGCAGGGATGAGATAAGCAGGTTCTTATAGGAATCAATGGAGACCTGGAGGTGGAGTGTCGGTCTGCGATGCTCCATGATAAAATGGTCCATTCCAGGTTGATGATGAATGTCCGACAGGTAGAGGACTGCCGCAAGAAGAGAGGTGTTCGTGATGTTAGGAGGCTTAGGCTTCAAGATTAGGAAGGTCCCAGCCATGGAGGCCACAAAAAAAAATTTGGCGTTCGTGAGCAGCCTAGGTTCAATAAGAGGCAACAACTCTAACTCTCAGAGGGGTACAACACGTAGAGGAGGCAGACGTGAGCCCAAGGGGGGCAATGGAGGTGAGATGCAACGTCCTATGAATAAATGTACTAAGTGTGGCCGAGCTCACAGTGGAAAGTATAGACAAGGCACTAATGCCTTCTTTGGTTGTGCTAAGAGTGGGCAAATGGTAAGAGACTGTCCACAGAACAGAGGTCACGCTGGAGCTAATGCTCAGCCTAGGACAAATCCACAGGGTGCAGCAGCAGCTGAACCTCCTAGGGGGAATAGGTTCTATGCCCTTAAAGGGCAAGGAGGAGCACGAGAAGTCCGTTGATGTGGTCACAGGTATGCTGCAAGTATTCTCAACTTTTGTTTATTCTTTATTTTGACCCAGGGTCTACGCTTTCCTTTGTAACTCTTCTGCTTTCTACTACTTTTGAGATATTGCCTGAAGTTCTGCATAATCCTATAGTGGTAAGTACACCTTTAGGAGAAAATGTAAGAACTTATAGAGTATACAAGGACTGACCAATAGTTGTAAGTGGTAAGACTATGTGTGCGAACTTGGTTGAGTTACCCATACATGATTTTGAAGTTATTCTTGGCATGTATTGGCTTCATAGTTGTTATGCTTGCTTGGACTATCGTAGTAGAATGGTGAGATTTTGATTCCATGATGAAGAAGAGTTAGTCTGGGAGGGGTACGATTTGAGTCGTCCTAATCCCTTGATCTCTAATTTTAAGGCCAATAAAATAATGTCCAAGGGGTTACTATGTCATCTTATGAGTGTTAATGATTTTGATCATGACATTCATTCCATAGACTCAGTGCTGGTTGTGAATGAGTTCCAAGATGTGTTTCCTGAAGATTTGTCTAGAGTCATTCCACTTCGAGAGATTGACTTTGGTATCAACTTAGAACCCGATACTAAACCAATCTCAATTCCTCCTCATAGAATAACTCCAGTAGAACTCAAAGAGTTGAAGTTGTAGTTAAAAGATTTCCCTGATAAGGGTTTCATTCAGCCGATCATATCCCTTTGGGGCGCTCCAGTGTTGTTTGTAAAGAAGAAAGATGGGACCCTTAAAATGTGTATTGTTATCGGCAGCTCAACAAAGTCACTATCAATAAAAAATATCCACTTCCCATAATAGATGACTTGTTCGACCAACTCCAAGGGTCTAGTTTCTTTTCAAAAATTGATCTGCTTAGGGTTAGGGATGGAGATGTCCCAAAGATAGTCTTTCGTACCCGCTATGGTCACTATGAGTTTCTAGTCATGTCATTTGGTCTCACGAATGCACCTGTTACATTTATGGATCTCATGAATAGAGTCTTCCATGAATACCTTGACTCTTTCATCATAGTATTCATTGATGACATTCTCATCTACTCTAAGACCAAGGAAAAGCATGAACAACATTTGAGACTAAGTGCAGGTACTTCGACGGCATCTGTTGTATGCAAAATTTAGCAAGTGTGAATTCTGGCTAAGATTAGTTACCTTCCTTGGTCATGTTGTGTCCGATCAAGGTGTAGAGGTGGACCCCAGGAAGAATGAAGTTGTCAAGAACTTGCCAAATCCCCTTACTCCAACTGACATCCGTAGCTTTCTGGGATTGGCTGGTTACTACCGCAGGTTTGTGGAGGACTTTTCTTCCATTGCTGCCCCATTGACAGCTTAGACGAAGAATAAAGCCATGTTTGAATGGATGGAGATTGTGAGGTGGCATGAGATTCCTTTGTCAATCATTTCAGATAGAGGAGCTCAGTTTACTTCACATTTTTGGAGATCTTTCCAGAAAAGCTTGGGCACACAAGTAAGGCTTAGTACCGCCTTTCATCCTCAGACTGATGGACAAGCAGAGCGCACCATTCAGACATTAGAGGACATGTTGACGGCGTGTGTTATTCACTTCCGAGGTAGCTGGGATGACCATCTGTCTATGATAGAATTCTCATATAATAATAGCAATCACTCCAGCATTGGGATGGCACCATTTGAGGCACTATATGGTAGGAGGTGTAGATCTCCAGTTGGGTGGTTCGAGGTTGGAGATTCATCCATTTTGGGTCCAGAGATCATTCATGAGGAGTTAGAGAAGGTCAGAGTTATTAGGGACAGGTTGGCTACTGCTTACAGTCGGCAGAAGTCATATGCAGACAACAGAAAGCGGCCCTTAGAATTTGATATTGGGACCAGGTTTACCTGAAGGTATCACCTATGAAAGGGGTGATGAGATTTGGTAGAAAAGGGAAGCTGAGTCCGAATTATGTTGGGACATATGGGGTCCTACAGCGTGTGGGTGAGGTGGCCTATGAGTTAGCATTGCCTGCGAAGCTAGCTTCTGTCCATCCACTCTTTGATGTCTCTATGTTGAAGAAGTGCCTAGGTGATCCAGCATCGATTCTACCTGTGGAAGGTTTGGGGATTGATGAAGACTTGTCTTATGAGGAGGTACGTGTTGAGATCTTATACAGACATGTCTAGTGGTTGAGGAACAAGGATATTGCCACAGTGAAGGTATTGTGGAGAAATCATCTTGTTGAGGGTGCTATATGGGAGGTTGAGGCCGACATAAGATCTCTCTTCCCTCATCTTTTAAGCTATTAAGGTTCGATTTCCTACTCTTAAGTCTATGTTTTCTTATCTCTCTGTACTTTGTTGTTATTACTTGACTGTGCATAGTGATTATGTTATGATCTGATTGGCATTACGATATGTAGAGATAGTGTCATTCGGGGACGAATGTTCCTAATGGGGGGATATGGTAACAACCCTAAAAATGAAGAGGATAAATACTTAAGGTGTCAAGAATGCTTGCGATTAGACCATGGTTCACAAAGATTGATACGCTTAGAACCAGATCTCAGAGCCCTTGCTACGACCAATCCAACTAACTTGGGGAGTTAGTTCAGCTTGGAAAGGTTGGAACCAACCAAGTAAGGCTCTCGGAAATGAAGATTTAATCGAAGGAGTATTTACCCGAGTTTGATCCCCATTAGAAGCAACAAGTTGGTGATTTAATTAATGTTTATAATCTAATATTTTAAGGGCATAATGGTCCTTTCACTAAGCTAATTAGATCAGGTTTTTATTTAAATTAATAAGGAGTCCTAGTATGACTAATTCCCAAACTAATACTCTGATTATTAGACTACTCTGTCACGATCTCTCTCTTACGTTTGTTTCTGCCAAAAACAAAAAAACCCAAAAATAATATCAAGAGTTCTTCACACTTGAAGAACTCACATGAAATATTGAGAAAAACAAAGTAACCAAAAACGTTAAGGCAAAGAGAAGTTGTTCGTTGAGTGGTGTGGACGTTAAGGTAGCTTCGACTGATATTGGAGAGGGTTTTGGGAAGAAAGTTCATCGTTTGAACATCAATTAAGGTATGGGTTTCTTTCCTCTTGGTCCCTTTCCTAAGATACCCCTTAAGATTCAAGATATTTATCTGAAAAATAAGATTGTTCCCCCTTTTCATGTCCCTGTCACTAGCTTCCAATGAACTTTAGGTTGCGTATATTTGCTGGTTCAAAGTAGGGATGAAATGTGTTTTCGTGATGTTTATGTTTAAGTATGCATGTACGAAATTTTTTGAATAATGATTATGTTGTTCGAAATCATGTGAAAAAGTGATGTGTGTGTGCAATGTGTGGCAGTGAAGTAGGTCACTGTTTGGAGACGTGTAAAGGCATGTATATTCCTTGAATTTTATGTGCTAAAGTTTTACACAATGTGACGTTAATATGGGGTATGAAGTTACTAATTTTGAGTGAAAACGCTTGACTAATGTAACTACTAAATACACCTAACAATGCAGTAAATGCTTCTTGAAATGCCCTAAGAAACTAACATGAAAAGGTTAATGAAAGGAAGCTAAAAATTATGAATAAATTTCCAGCTTGGTGTACTTTGATTTCGTTCAAAAAGGAGGTTGGAATCTAGAAATATAATGCATTTTACAGAGGTGAGGCCAAAAGGATTCGAACCTGTGACCTCACCCTTTGGCTACTGGATTTCGCGAAAAATGAAAAAGAAAAGTGGGCTGGGGGAATCGATATTGGGTCTGCTGGGTTAATAAGAAGAGAACAAGAATTAAAACAAATAAATGTGAGGCGTGGGAATCGAACACACGACCTCCAGGTAGCGAGTGAAGGAAGAGAAAATAAAGAAAAAAATGTGAGGCATGGGAATCGAACCCACGACCTCAAGGTTGGAAAGGAGAATTATAAAACTAAATGAGAAAACAAAGTGAGGCAGTGGGCGATCGATCCCACAACCTCACTGCCAAAATGCCTATTCTAATGAACTTAATCAAAAAATAAATAAAATAGGAGGGTGTAGGGGTTCGAACCCACCACCTCACAGCCTCTAGCGAAACTAAAGACAAAAATAAGGAGGTTGTGGGGGTTCGAACCCACAACTTCCCAATGCCCTAGAGAAAATTAAAGAACAAAATGAAAGAGGTTGTGGGGGTTCGAACCCACAACCCTTCGGCCAACCTAAGAGGAAAACCAAGTAGAAAACTAAATATACAATGTTAATGATGGGGTTCAATCTAGAGTCCCAATATCATGGAGATTAAAAATAAAATCAATGAAAAATGTAAACGTCATCGAATACATAATTGTTATTCCATTACATACTTATTTTTAAAATGTATTTCTAGTTTAAAATGTTAGTCGATTTTTTCCAAAAATATATACTTTTTAGTATGCATACTTCATAAATATCATTATTAAAATATTTTACAATTATTAATAAATTTCAAAATAATTATTTTACTGAAATGTTTAAAAATTTAAGTGAGTTAAATTATAAAAAAAAATATTATAATATATATAGTATATTAGTTGGATATCATCTCTTTAATTTTCCTCAAAATCCTTTCAATCATAGTCTATTCTATTATAATATCTTTCAATTATAGTCTATTCAATTCCAATGGTATTTCAATTATATCCACTCTTACGTCCCAATTCTAGTTGATTTTCATTGCATTATGAGATTTTTCATCTTATAATCTGGAGCATCCATCTTTCGATACTGAATCCCATCCCCTCGTCTCTTTAATAATTAACGGTTCAGACTCACCCATCCTTTCTTTCTGTTTTGATATCAAAAGACCCAAACCTTGACTATTAAATTTTTCTATTCTTTTTCTCCTCCCTCTCTAGCCTCCCTCTCTCCCACCTTTTTTCTCCACCAACGACTCTCTCTCTCTGTCACTATCGGAGTCTAGACCCCAGACGAGACCGACGTCGTTGACATCTAACAGGTTGCACACAAGCCTACTTACGTCATTCTTACTTCGTCTAGGCTAATTTTAGCCGAAAATTTGAAACTTTTTGTTTCTTAACATGCATACTAATCATTCTATTAGATTCATAATTGTTCACCATCAACTATCTAACATTAAGATCATCAAGTAAAAGAAATAGTTTAATATAGAATTTAATGTATATTTGCCAAAATGGCACCAATACAATGTTTGAACAAAAGCGGAAAGAAACGCTAGTGGAGCATACTCCACTAGCTCAATCCAATAACTAATCTAGAATATAATGGGCAAGCATCCTCGAAAGCATGAGTGTCTACCAAGTCCGGATGAATGCTCCACGTTCGGATAGTTTCAGCGTCAACCTATAGCTCTAGCGTCCAATTGTGCCTGCACCTGAAATTGTAGAGTTGTATGGGATAAGTACATAGTTGTACTAAGTATGGGTATATGCAAGCACACACCAAGGACATGCATGATTAAGAACATCTCTTTGCATCATCATACTTATCATATTGGACACAGCACATAACATCTTGCACAAAGCACATAACATGTTGCATATAGCACATAACATTTTTCATATCATTCGTTCATATGCCATTAGACCTTGGAATCATGGACTTGACATCAAGACTTCCCAAAAATGGGGGCTCAGCATATGGGACCTAAACTAGGGAGTCTTCTTTAGGAAACACAAAATATGCTTCATTCATTCGTACGTACTTCATTTCATTTTATTCATAGGCTAGTGTAAACACCAGCTATTTCTAGGATGTACTTTAAGACTTTCATCAGGTTCGATGTGCATTGATCAAGAATGACCTAGTGTCATTACTTAAGTCTAGCTCACCTCTTAATTATCATATCCTAACACCTTTGGTAGCATTCATTTCATTATGTGCATCATTTGAGACTGCCTCATTCATTCATGGGGAACTTTAAATTTAACCGACATAGATCATGTGAGCATCATGAAATCAAGTGTCATGAAACGCCACACAAAAAAGAGGTTGAATCACCAACCAAAGTGACCCAAAACATGCTAGCGTACAGGGGAATTGAACCCCGCAAGATTCCTATATTGGCAGTATAGGTTCAAAGACTAGGAGATATAAGGAGACCCATACCAGGCATGCCGGACAATCTCATCTCATGAGAGTTAACTAAACCTCCGCCCTTACCGAAAGAAGCCATCACCTCTCATAGCTAGTCTATTGGTGCTCAGTACAAAGTTCCATTACATTCAATTCATACATCATGGAAGCTGGCTTCTAGTATGAGGAAATCATAGTTTAATAGATGATTTATCATCTAATCATTAGTATTGAGTGTGTTAATCTCAATAATTTCATTAGAGTTTTCATAGAGATTGGTCTCTTCATTACCTTTACACTCTCATAGGTGAGTACGTTTTGGTAACATTCACTTAGGCTCATTTGACATTACTCTCATCTTTTACATTAACCTCATATAATTTTGTCACCACATTCATTAACAGTAGCACATTTGATCTTTATAATTACTCACCCCACTTTAGATGAATGTTCATTTCATCATATGCCAATGCACTTGGCCATTTAGTGTGTTTCACACTCTTACTTAACCCTTTTAGGGTTACATTATTTCATCACATACATCTTAGGTTCACTTACTTTTAAACGTATGCTAAAGTTATGAGTATACACATACAAGCCATGGTGCTTCATTCATAATTTGTCTAACTAATTCATATGTACCCAAGATTATATGGTACAAGAGTTATGCATCTTATAGACAGCCAAGATATTGATTTCAATCTTTAGAGGCAGCATTCATTAAATATTTACTTATGTATGACTTATGTGTCAATACGAAATTGGGCAAGGGAATCTGATTTTGAAACCCTTGGACAACACTTAATCTTATTTTAAACTTGATAATAGCATTTTTAAGATTTGGGGGACACTAGTTCGATCCCCATCAACCCCATAATATTTCCTCTCTTTTTCTCCTCTTCTTTTTCGTTTAGGTCAAGGAGGTTGTGGGTTCAATCCCCCATAAGCTCATTATTTTTATTTTATTTTATGTCTTAACTTTGTCACCTATCCAAGAGGTTGTGGGTTCAATCTCCACTAACCACATTTACTTTCTCCTTTATTTTTCTCCTAACTCTATGATCCATGCAAGAGGTTGTGGGTTCAATCCCACTCAAAACATCTATTTTTCCTTGGATTTTTATCACGAAATTTTTATGAAATTTTCATTTAGTGAGGTCATGGTTTCAATCGCCAATGACCTCACATTTTAAAAAAAATTAAATGAAGCTCATTATTTTAAAAGTTGGCCGAGAATACAATTTCCAGCAGGCTGGAAATTTAGTCCCTTCCAATCCATTTTTTTCTTAATCATTTGTTGATTTTTTTTGTAGCTTAATGTAATGATGTCTTGGGTTCAATCCTTAGTGATCTAACTTATTTTACATTCATTTTTCGGTGCATTTTGTACCATTTTGTTTGGTTGAACCCAACCTACCAAATGCTGGAAATTTGTTCACTATTTTCAGCTTCATTTTATCATCATTCATACGTTAATTCTTTAGGCATTTCGTGGATCATTTGGTGCATCTTTTAGTCTAATATTTTTATGATTATATTCTGCATAGAATTACCTTTTCATACAGAAACATTACAAAACTTTTACACCTCATGATTTACACAAACATCCGCACATAAAATTCAACCATAAAAACAATTTCATATACTTTCGGTTGACATAACTTAACATGCTTACAATTCATAACACAGAATCAAGAACACATTATCAAGAAAATAAAACTTCATACTTAAAATACCAGAAAACATACCAACAACATTATACTAACCTATTTCACATTGAGATTAAAGGGATACTAGGGACAAGGAGTTCGACAAGAACTAGAACAACCCTACTTTTCGAGTAGATTCATCTGAACCTTAAGGGTCTCTTGGGAAAGGGACCAAGAGTAAGAAAACCCATACCTTTTATGAAGTTCAAATCTCGACTTTCTGCCCAAGATATTATCTAAGAATCACGTCCAAATCCCCTCAAAGTCAACACCAAGGACATGCATGATTAAGAACAACTCTTTCCTAACAACATGATTATGGAAAGTCAAGTCAGTGGACTTGTCAAATTGGGATTAGGAAAGTTAGTGAGATTTCAAAATTTGGATTAGTAAAGACATACAATGAGAGTAACATGCATCATCATACTTATCATATTGCACATAACACATAACATCTTGCACATAGCACATAACATATTGCATATAGGACATAAAAATTTTCATATCATTCGTTCATATTGCATGAGACCTTGGAATCATTGACTTGACATCAACACTTCCCAAAAATGGGGGCTCAACATATGGGACATCAACTAGGGAGCCTTTTTTAACAAGCACAGAGTCTGCTTCATTCATTCGTATATACATTATTTCATTTCATTCATAGGCTAGTGTAAACACCAGCTGTACCTAGGATGTAATTTAAGACTTTTATCGGGTTCACTGTGCAATGATCAAGAATGACCTAGTGTCATTACTTAAGTCTACCTCACCTTTTGATTATCCTATCCTAACACCTTTGGTATTATTCATTTCATTGTGTGCATCATTTGAGACTGCCTCATTCATTCATGGGGAACTTTAACGTTAACCGACATAGATCATGTGATCATCATGAAATCAAGTGTCATTAAACCCCACACAAAAAAGAGGTGGAATCACCGGCCAAAGTGACCCAAAACATGCTAGCGCCCATGGGAATTGAACCCCGCCAGATCACTATATTTGCGGTATAGGTTTGAGTACTAGGAGATATAAGGAGACCCATACCCGGCATGCCGGACAATCTCATCTCATGAGAGTTACCTGAACCTCCGCCCTTGCCGAAATAAGGCATGACCACTCATAGCTACTCTATCGGTGCTCAGTATAAATTTCCATTACATTCAACACGTATGTCATGGAAGTTGGTTCCTAGTATGAGGACATCATAGCTAAATAGATGATTTCTCATCTCATCATTTGTATTAAGTGTGTTCATCTCAATACTTTCATTATAGTGTTCATAGAGACTGGTCTCTTCATTAACTTATACTATCATAGGTGAGTACATTTTGGTAATATTTCCTTAGGCTCATTTGAGATTGCTCTCATCTTTTACATTGGCCTCATATCATGTTGTCACCACATTCATTAACATTAGCACATTTGCTCTTCATTATACTCAACCCATTTTATGTGAATGTTCATTTCATCATATGCCAATGGACTTGGCCATTTAGTGTGTTTCACACTCTTACTTAACCCTTCTTGGGTTTCATCATTTCATTGTTCATTTCATCATTTTTTGATTATTTCATCATTTCATTGTTCATTTCATCATAAGCCAATGCCCTTGGCCATTTAGTGTGTTTCACACTCTTACTTAACCCTTTTATGGTTTCAGCATTTCATCACGTACATCTTAGGTTCACTTAGTTTTATACGTATGCCAGACTTATGAGTCTATGAATACAAGCCATGGGGCTTCATTCATAGTTGTCTAAGTGATTCATATTTACCCAAGATTATGTGGTACAAGACTTATTCATCTTGTACATATTTCAAGATATTGATTTCGATATTTAGAGGCAGCATACATTAAATATTTACTTACCTCTGACTTATATGTCAATACGGAATTGGGCAAGAGAACCCTATTTTGAATCCCTTGGAAAACACTTAATCTTATTTTAAACTTGATAATCACATTTTTTAGATTTGGGGACCTTAGTTCGATCCCCAAAAACCTCATAATATATCCTTTCTTTTTCTCCTCTCCTTTTTTGTTTAAGTCAGGTTGTGGGTTCGATCCCCCACAAGCTCATTATTTTTCTTTTATTTTATATCTTAACTTTCTCACCTATCATACGGGTTGTGGGTTCAATCCTCACTCTCCACATTTACTTTCTCCTTTATTTTTCTCCTAACTCTCTCATCCATACAATAGGTTGTTGATTCAATCCCCACTCACCACATCTATTTTTCCTTGGATTTTTCTCACGATTTTTTTATGAAATTTTCAATTAGAGAATTCATGGTTTCAATCCCCAATGACCTCACATTTAAAAAAAAAAAAATGAAGCTCATTTTTTTAAAAGTTGGCCGAGACTACAATTTCCAGGAGGCTGGAAATTTATTATCTTACAATCCATTTTTTTCTTTATCTTTTATTTATTTTTTTTGTATCTTAATGTAATGATGTCTTGGGTTCAGTACTTAGTGATCTCACCATTCATTTTTTTCGTTGCATTTTGTACAGTTTTGTTTGGCCGAACCAAACCTACCAAATGATGTAAATTTGTTCACTATTTTCAGTTTTTTTATCATCATTCATACGTTAATTCTTATGTCATTTCGTGGATCATTTGGTGCATATTTAAGTGTAATATTTTTATGATTATATTAAGCCAAGAATTACCATTTAATCCAGCAACATTACAAAACTTTTACACCTCATGATTTACACAAACATTCGCACATAAAATTCAACCATAAAAATAATTTCACATACTTTCGGTTGACATAAATTAACATGCTTACAATTCCAAACTCATAATCAAGAACACATTATCACTAAAATCAAACATCATACTTAAACTACTAGTTACTATACCAACAACATGATATCTAACCTATTTCACATTGAGATCAAAGGGATACTGGGAACAAGGAGTTCGACAAAAACTGGAACAACCCTAGTTTTCGAGTAGATTCATCTGAGCCTTAAGGGTCTCTTGGGAAAGGGACCAAGTGTAAGAAAACTCATACCTTTATGAATTTTAAACCTCGACTTTCTTCCCAAAATATTCTACAAAATTCACGTCCAAATCCCCTTAAAGTCAACACCAACTTGACGGACAAACTTCTCTTTGCCTACGTGATTTATTTCGTTTGTTTTCTTATATTTTCATTGTGAGTTCTTCAAGTTTGAAGAACATTGGCTTACCTACTATTATTTTGATGTTATTTGGCAGAGAGAATCGTGAGTGAGAGTGATAGAGACGTGATAGAGAGAGATGAGCGTGGGAGAGAAGAGTTCTCGTAGGATTAGGAGTCTAGTTTACGATTTAGTCAAATAAGGTTTTTATTTAATTATTAAAAATCTGATTTCCTTTTATTTTAAATCAGATATTAAATAATAAATTTAAATTAATTACATTAATTTACCAACTTAAATTAAAATTAATTTAATGCATTGCTTCCACCTAGGTTCGATCCCGGGTGGAGCAAGACTTCACTTCAAAAGTCAATTTTTGGTTCTCTCTCCACAAAATGCCCCTCCACCTTATTAATTAAATAACTATTTATATATTTGGGGTAAGTACCATACTACCCTTAGTCTGAGAAAAGACCATTTTACCCCTAGACCCTCAAAACCTAAGATCCTCCATTTTTAAGTCCGGTAAAGACTCCTTCAAATAAATATTCGTATTCGAGAGCCTTACATGGTTGGACAAAACCTTTTATATCTCAAATAACTCCCCAAGTTAGTTGGATTGGCTGTAGCAAGAGTTCAGAGGTCTGGTTCTAAGCTCATCAATCCGTGTGAACCCGGTCTAATCGTAGGCACTCTAGACACAATAAGCATTACTTAGCATATTCATTTTTTAAGGTTGTTACACTCTCTCCCCCTCGCCTCTTATCCTATCTACTCCCTTCTGTCTCTTTCTGGGGATGGAAAGCATCAAGGCGAGTAAAACAACAGCTTCGGCGAGTCTAGCAGCCGCTGGCTGCCTCTGTTTCTCTCCTCTCCTTTCTCCGTTGTGGAAAATGAAATCAACCGGTAGTAGCAGTAACGAAAGAGCAGAAACCAAGTGACTCCGTTGATGGCAGGACCTCCAGGAGATCCAGCCGGAAAAAAACAACGACACTAGCAGGCGAAACAAAAACAAGAATAACAACTGCCATTTCCGACACAAAATAAGCATAAAGCAGGCGAAGAACAACAGTTACCAGGAAACCTCCAGCCTGTGTGCTCTGGCGAAGACTTCAACCAACCGGCGCCAACAGCGGCGCCTAGTCTCTTGCCTCCTCTCCCCTCTCTCATTTCCGTACAACAGCTTTGAACCAGTGCACAAGGTGAATCTTTCGTGAATCTTTTGAAAAATTCAAACTGGTCAAAAGAAGGATATTTAACCGATACCTCTGGGTAAATTTCTTTTAAAATCATTATCTCGTCTTAGCAATTTATTCTTCTTATCTGTAATGTGCTGAAAGTTCTATGAATGTTTGGTGTAGAAGTTCTCTTAGACATAAATTTGAACAACTAGTTATTACTTTTAGATTTTACAAAATATTTATGTATTTTTGAAGGTTGAATTATTGTCTCATTCATGTCTTTGACGCTCCTTATCACTTAGCTCATTGTCTGATTCACAAGAATATTGTGTGAGAGTTTGCTCTAGTATTTTTGACAGTACCTTGATTGTCAATTCTTGGTTAAAATTGATAAATTTTGTTATGAAATCACTTATTATCTTTACATGTCCCTATTCTTTACCTCCCATAATGTAATTTATTCCCCTTAATGAGGAATTTTACTTGTAATAGTGGTAATATTTTTTTATAATAATTGGGATTGCTACAATAGAGTTTAGATTGATCCTCGACGATATATTTCTCTTTTATTGTTGTAAGTATATTATATTAAGAATGTGTGAATACTTCTCGACTTGTGTTTTCTTCCATTAATATAAATAGTCCTGGACACGTTCTTTGCACATGAGTCCCACAAAAATATTATATATGGTAGAAGTTATGTTAGAATCACATTAAACAAAAATATTTTTGTAACAAAAACTATTAAAATCTGAATTTGAAGAATTTCAAAAATGATTTAATGAAAAAATATAAATGAAATAAATGAAGCATCAACCTATATAAATGACTTTTTTATTGTAAAATGTAAATGTAAAATAATTAGATATTCCGATAACCTGTCAAATTTGGACAACAAATGTTAATGTGATAAATAATTTAGTTTTTATGTTATTAGGTCGAAACTTAAAATATATTAGTTTGTTACTTTTGTAAGAAAGGGACAATACACATATAACACACCTTCTCAATATTTAACAAAGTTTGAATTACCATATGTATTTGTAACAAGTATATATGTTGTCTCCATATTACATTCAAATGACATAGTGTAATTTTTCTCCTTTGTAGCATGAACAAAAAATTTTAATAGTTTGGTTATGGTTATGTTTCATACCTTTTAACATATTTTTTTTCCTTTTTTTCGCTTAGATTATTATTCATATTTGACTATTATGTACTCCTTCATATTAAATTAAATTACCTCATTTGTTAAAACATGTCTTCTTCCGAGATCTTCTAGCTTTCTTCTACTCTATGTTGTTGAGGGAAAAATATTAGTTATCCTTTTTACCTCGAAATATTGAAGATTGAAAAAAAAAATTCAATAAGACATTGTTTCAAACTAATGTTATTATGAAGACTCTACTTCATAAATGACACAAAATTAAAATCTAATTAAAAATACAATAATCGTATGTATATCAAATTTAATAAAGTAATCATGCAAAAAAATGCTAAATTGTTGGAGACATATGTCGCATAACTCATTTCTATTGGCGCAATTTCTACTATAAGATCTAATCAATGGCCTGGAAAAGAATCACATCTGGTTTATACTTGAGAAAAAAATTAAATCATAAGTTCATAAAACAATATTTTAGCACTATATTTTCATGTAAGATATCAAATATTTAAACATCAATTTAAGAATATAATTTGAATAATAGCAAAAAATGAAATCCATCAGTAATGAAAGGCTTGGAAAAAAATAGTATGACAATAGTTTTATGCTCTCTAAACCAAATTGAAGCGTACAATATTTTCATTAGAAGACATTGTGTATGAGACTTATTTAAAAAGATTGCTTGAAGCGTTAAAGAGTTATTCAACTAAAATGGTGATTTCTTGAAGACTTAAAAAGTAATTCAATTCAACTTTAACAGTTTTAAATTTTTAGAATAATAACTAATTATTATTTATAATGATATGATAATAATAATTAAAAAGTTGAAAGACCATTTCTAAATTCAACTTTAGAGTAAGAATGTTCCCACTTATAATATAAAATATACTAAAAATTATATAATATGATACGATGATATATGGTAATAAAAAGATAGAATAATAATAATATAACATATGAATGATATGATAGGATGATGCATATATAGTCTTTATCGATCATAACTTTTCAAATTCTTCCTTTATGAGAATTATGATTAAGATTAAAAACAATATCAATGTACTCATTTATCAACGAAATAATAATATAATTATTAAAAATGTTTCCATTATGTAATTAAAATTATTTGTATTTAATTACATGATTAATAAAAATTTAATTTAGTAAAAAGACAAAATGGTAATTCAACTTTTTATTTTGGATCTTCTCACTTATAATAATATAAAATTATTATGTCCTTTCTTAAAATTGGTTAATTGATACTAAGGTAATTTTTATGGCATTGTGCTAATACGGACATATTTCGTGTCTCTTAGATAAGGTAAATTTTGCTTATTATTTAATTTATTAGTGTTAATTGATCATAATTTGCTTAACTGAAGTTGAATTGATTCTCACTTGTTATATTTTAGTAAAACAATATTTTATTGAACCAAAAATAATATAAAATAATATTACTGATTTGGGTTTTTCTTTAAATAAGGAGAACAATAAGTTATTGATCCTAAATATTTTCTTGCCATATATAACATGCCCTCTCCTCCACTATATAAAGAGATCCCCTAATTCTCATTAGGATAGGCTTTAACCATCAACAAAAGACTTAGAGTCTTACAATTAGTAATTATCAAAAACTCTCTCTAGAATTAGAACAAAAGTCTTCCGAACTCTAAGAGGGCTATAAAATCGATTTTGTTGTGTTCGGGCCCAATAGTTGATTTAGTTTGTCATCATTGCTGATAAATATTATTGTTTTAACAGGTTAGTTGGTCCTCAATTATTTTAAATTTCACCTTGCATTATTACGTCGAATGTTTTTGTGTGTTGGAATGAACAAAAGGAAGCACTCGAGTTAGTTTTCACTCTTCCGTCTCTCTATATAAGATAATGTCTATGATAATTCTTTATTTATTTTTATCTCCTATGTGTGTGGCTTATATATAAATAATTTTTATTTGTTATTTCATGATCTTGAATCTGTGAGCTTTTTAATATTCTTTTCTGTGTTTTTATTGTATATTTAAATTCGATCTGTTGATTTTAGGTATTTCTGCAACGACATGTTGCTGTTATTGTATAAATGCCAACAAGGGAAAATTGGAGCTGGAAAAAGTTTTGATTAGTATTTGGATTTTCCTAACCTTGTCCTGATTTTGAGGAAATCAGAGTCATTAAAGTGTAGAGATATCTGGTAGCAATAGGGTGAAATATTTATGATTATGACTTAATGAGCATTTAGCTAACTCTTTAACGAGCCTGTACGACTTTACGTAATCTAATTTGAGAGAGTACATCTCTGTGAATTGAACTTAACGTAAAGGATATTTTCTGAGTGTCGTCTGTTACAAGCGCGTTGCAAAAAAAGTGATTTCAAGATCCTTTAAAAACCTCTCTTATTCAGTTTGTGCCAGCGTGGCGGGAGTTTTATCGCTCTGGTGGGGAAGCTACAACGAGATTTGGGTGTTATAGCGGGTGCGATGGAACAAAAAATCTAGGATGAAAGATGAAGTGGTCACTTGCTCAAAAGAGCCGCTTTGGCGGACACTTGAGTCTTTCTGCAACCGCCGGTATAGGGGGACGAGGGCCGTTGTGGTATTCTGGACACGACTAAATGTTGTTATAAACCACTACAGAACCTTCTTTCGCACTTTTTGACTTTTAGAGCTAAGGTTAAACCCCGAGCGATTTCTACTCATTTTTCACCATTCTTGAGGCTAAAGGTAAGATTTTTCTGTCCCTGAATCCGTTTTTCAATCCGTAAAACATAATAGAATGGGTGAATAATGATGAGGAAGGGATTTCTTATGAATTCTAAACGGGAGACAATCCTAAATTGGTTAGTTGGGATCATGGGTTTGATCTAGGGTTCATATAATTGTTATAATTTGAAGTAATTAGAAATTATTTGTTGAATCCCGTATTATTATGATTTTTAGTAGATCAAGAACAAGAGAAACGAATCCGGGAAGGAAAGGATAATGTTTTTTAGGGTTTCAAGCATGTTTCTAGGTAGGAAATTGTGGTGATTCTATGTTTGTGTGGTGTATGCTTGTTCTTTTTTCATTTTGATACTTGTATATGTGTGAATGTTGCAATATTGATTACACTTGTTGAAAATGACATATAGATGAATGATGTTGTTATAAAATCATAATTTAAATTTATGATCTTGATGATACACTTGTCATTGTGATTGTGGTGTTTGTCTGGGATCAGTTGCCACATCCTTACATATCTAATTTAGATCAGACTACCACGTTCCGACAAAACCTTGGATCGGGTTGCCACATTCCGACATATCATTTGATAGGATTTCTATGTTTTCGCATATAATCTGATTGGATTTCCATGAAATATGGGAATAGATTTCCATGTTCTGGCATAAATATGGGGCGTAATAAAGCATAATAAATGTCACACCCCGAGCTACCCCCAAGACACGGACACGGAACCTAGGACCAAAAGTGATCCCAAGCTAACCCTTCTAGCAAGAATATGAGCATATTAAAGATCATAAATTTTTGCGGAAGCTAAATCATAAAATATAATTAAAACCACATGAGCTAAATGTGGAGTCCGATGTATGCACACACCAAGAGGACCCAATATACCCTTGCAAAGGTATAAAGTCATGTTGGTGTGATCAGTAAACTGATTGCCCATAGAGGGGACTTACAACCTACTTGGCTAGTAGTTCTTGGACTATTGGTTATGCTAAACCGTAGTCCAACTCGGTATTATGCTACTCCAATGAATTCTGTAAATTAACTGATTAAGTCTGAGATTCTGTAAAAAATAGACAGCTCAAAACTGAACATGCAAACTGAGAATGCTACAATTAATCTGGTAATTATGCATTTATAACTGAGGCATGTATATCTGAAGTGTTTGAAATATCTGACCTAGCATTTGTAATTCAAGAACTAAAGAAATACAAAACTAGTGTTCTAAAATTTATGTGGATAATCTGAATCTTAACATGATAATCTGATTTGGAACATATTTTTAATAAATTCATGAAGTTCTAACAAAGTTCTAGAAACCCTAGGTTTAATCATGATAAGAGAATCAAGAACCTGACTGAAAACTAGAGACTCAATGGGTGTAAGGAACTCACTAGATAAATCCTACATACCTGGGGATGAAATCCAAGCAAAAATACTTAAGCCTTGAGGATGGAACTTCTAGAGCTTGTTGCGTTCTTGAACTAGGGTTCCTAAGCCTTTTCTGCTCTCTTGCTTTTAATTTTCTAGGTTTTTATTTAATGATTTGACTTGGATATGTTTTAATTATGTTTCTAGGCTTAAATTGACTAAAATATGATGATTTAGGATCAAAACGACGCAACTTAGGGTTTAAAAAGAGTGGGAAAGGTCAAAAATACCCCGAGTAAAGTTGTTGTCGGGCCAAACAATAGCCAGGACTGATGGTCCTTCTGCCCGACGCCCCGTCGTTGGGTCCGTCATGAGGGCCTATTCGCTAGGCCTTTACTAAAATGGGCATAACTTTTTACTCAAAGGTTTGATTTTATTAAAGTCGGTGGATATGGAAAGATAATTAATTTATCTATCTGTGGGTAGGTAATGGGAGACCTAATTAATTTTTTTCTAAGAGTTATGGTCATTTGAAGTTGACCCAACTGCATTTCCCCTTAATTGTCAGCAAATTTTCCACCTACGGACCGTATTGGTCATCTGTAGCTCTTGTCAGAGAGTGGTTGGAGGGAGTCTTGATCGACGGTCACAGGCTACGGACCGTCGTCTGACCTACGGACCATATGTCCGTCCGTCATCCAAGACTTAACCAATTTTTTTCTAGACTGAAATTTTTGGGAGTTTCTGATCCCATCGACGGTTGTGCACGACGTACCGTGGTTCAGGCTACGGTCCGTCGATGCCACCGTTGGTAGAACCTCCAGATTGTGTTTCCTTAAAAGATAGTTTTTAGTCTGTTTTGGCTACGGGGTGTTACATTATCTCCCCCTTGGGAACATTCGTCCTCAAATGAATACTAAACTAGCTGAAGTGGGAGAGAGCTGCAAAACCTACTACTAAACACTGAGAACTGAGTTTCTAACTGAAACTTAATTTATGCATGAATGACTGTAACCTGAAGAGGAACTATTAACTCAATCTTGAGTGGAATCGAAAGGAATGAGGCAAGGATACTTGGCTTTCATGGCTGCTTCTGCTTCCCAAGTAGCTCCCTCTACGTACTGACTCCTCCATAAAACCTTAACTGAAGCGACTTCTTTGTTTCTCAACCTTCTAACCTGACTGTGAAGAATCTCAACTGGTACATCCTCATAAGAAATACTATCTTTCACCGCCACACTCTATAAAGGCACTACATAGGTTTGATCACCCACACACTTCTTCAAGAGTGAGATGTGAAAGACCAGATGTACTGCTGCTAATTTTGCTGGCAACTCTAACTCATATGCCACATTGCCAACCCTTTTCAAGATCTTGTAAGGGCCTACACATATAGGACTGAGCTTCCCTTTCTTTTCAAATCTCATCACCCCTTTAATAGGTGAGACTTTAAGAAAAACACAATCATCAACTTGGAACTCTAGTTCCCTTCTCCTTACATTTGCATAAGATTTCTGACGACTTTGGGCTGTCTTTAGTATATCTCTAATGAGTTTCACTTTCTCCATAGCATAAAGAACTGAATCTGGCCTTATCAAAGCTTCTTTAGCTACTTCAAACCAACAAACAGGAGATCTACATCTACGCCTATATAAAGCATTATAAGGAGCCATGTGAATACTGGAATGGTAGCTATTAATGTAGGCAAACTAAATAAGAGGATTGTGTACAAACTAAATAAGAGGAATGTGGTCATCCCAACTACCTTTGAAATCGATCACACAAGCTCTCAACATATCCTCTAAGGTCTTAATGGTATTCTCTGCCTACCCATCTGTCAGTGGATGAAATGTTGTACTAAGGTTAAATTGAATATCAAGACCTTTTTGAAATGACTTCCAGAAATGATAGGTAAATGGAGGACCTCCATTTGAGATGATATACAAAGGAACCCCATGCAAACTCACAATTTCATTAAGGTAAAGATTGGCATAGTCCTCCGCCGAATCTGTAGTCTTGAAAGCTAAAAAGCGAGTAGACTTAGTCATCCTATCAACTATCACCCAAATGGAGTCATGCTGTCTGCGAGTACAAGGTGGTAACCTTGTGATAAAATCAACATTGATCACATCCCACATCCAAGTAGGAATATCGATCTTTTGAGTCATACCTCCTAGTTTCTGATGTTCTACCTTGACTTGCTGGCAATTGGGGCACTTACTCACAAAATCTACTATATCCCTCTTCATGCCATTTCACCAATAGACTTCCCGCTGATCGCGGTACATCTTAGTGGCACCTAGATGAATAGAGTACCTGGAGTTATGAGCTTCTGCAAGAATATTCTACCTCAACTCGCCCACATCAGGAACACACAATCTACCTTGGTAGCAAAGTACACCATCTCCCCTTGGGAGAAAACCTCCACTCTTTGATTGAGGACTGCACCTATTAGTTCAAGCAAGATCAAATCATTGTCTTGCTTTTCCTTAACCTCCACTACCAAAGAAGATTTTTCCCCATTCTGAACTGTTACACCGCTATCTGATATGCTCATAAGGTGAACTCCCAAGCGAGAAAGCCTGTGAACATCCTTCAGTAGCTCTTTTCTTTGTTCCTCAACATGGGCTACACTACCCATAGATAATCTACTAAGAGCATCGGCTAATACATTCGCCTTTCCTGGATGATAATGCACACTCATATCATAATCCGTAGAGATCACCTTTCTAGCCTTAAGGTAAGAAATAAATCGACCCATAGGCGCTAAGCTACTACCCTTCCATTCTAAGATTGGTTCGTCTTGAAACTGAAAACGAACAATCTTAGTTCTACAATAAACTGAGGCATAAAATGAGTGTAACCAATCCATTCCTATAATGACATCGAGGTATACCATTTCTAACTCTAGTTGATCTATTGAGGTGACTTTCTTAAAGACTCTGACATGGCAATTTTTGTATACCCGTCTAGCTATAACTGGGTCACCGACTAGAGTAGAGACTGAGAAGGGTTCTGAGAAATTTTCTGGACTTACACTTAATTGGACTGCTATATAAGGAGTTACAAAAGAAAGAGTAGCCCCTGGATCTAACAACGCATAAACATCAAGGTCAAACACTCGTAACGCACCAGTGACTACATCAGGGAACCTTCCTGATCCTCGCGAGCCAGAAGTGCATAAAGTTTGTTGTAGCGCTGACCTCCACCTGTACCAGATGAGTTATCGTGCTGAGTTAGGCGACTTGCTGGTGCTGCTGAATTCGTAGACTAAGCTCTACCGTTACAACCTCCTTTAACCTATCTAGAAGGACAGTCCCTCAACCTGTGACCAGACTGACCACATCAAAAACATCCCTCTTTTCCTGCATAACACTCACCCGGATGGTTCATAACACACGCAGGTCAAGTGGGGTAAGAATTGGTGGCTAAAACACTTCCCTGAGATTTAGAGCCTGGTGCTTTACTCTTCTAGTCATACCTATTCTTGGAGGATGGAACACTAGCTGATGAAGGGGCTGGAGCCAAAAGTTTCTGTTGACCCTGCAAACGATTTCCATTACCCAATTTCTGCTGAGAATACTCATAGTTTCATGTCCTAGCCTTCTATTTTCCTTAGCTTGTTCCCTAAGCCTCTCACCCTCAAACTTCTGAGCTAAGTCATAAGCCTAGAGATGTTCATATCTCTAAATAACATCACATTTCTGCACTCAGTTTCCACCAAATCTAGCACTCCATACAAAAAATAATTCATATGATCCCTGGATTCAGCAACCATGTGAGGAGCATACCTGGAGAGTTGGTTAAACTTGAGTCCATACTCTTGGACTGTCATGTTACCCTGCCTTAAGTTCATGAATTCTTGGGCTTTTGCTTCTCTCAACTCTATTGGGAAAAACCTGTCGAGAAAAGTCTCACTAAAGAATCCCAAGTAATAGGAGCCACATTTGCTCCCCTATTCTCCTTCCGCATAGTGTACAAGATATGAGTAACATCCTTCAACTGGTATGATTCTAACTCAACTCGATCATTCCCAGTGACTTGCATTACCTCAAAGATCTTCTTTATCTCATCCAAGAAATTCTGAGGATCCTTATTAGCTTGAGATCTTAAGAACTCAAGAGGATTCATCCTAACAAAGTCACGGACCCTTGCTGCCACTGATCCACCATTTTCATTCACATGAGCATGAACCCGATTTTTCTGGTTAGTCAAACTCTGAGCCAACATCTGTATAGCGTTCCTGAACTCAGTATTAGAGATTTTATGATCTGCCACTAGAGGAGCTATGTTTGCATTCCTGGCATTCATATTCCTAGCATTAGGTCTACGAGGAGGCATAATCTAAAACATAGAACGTCAAGTTAGAATGGAATAACATCATACCTCACGCACGATAAGAATACCAAGAAAGTAATGTTTTTCCAAAAACACTTCATAGCCTCCCTCTCATTAGATGTGGTGCACTCACACCCATGAAAAGGACTCTACTTACTGTGGCTTTTTCATACATCCTAGGACTCCTGAACATAATTCTCTGATAGCAAGTTTTGTCACGCTCCGAGCTACCCCCGAGACGCGGACACGGAACGTAGGACCACAATTAATCAGAAGCTAACCCTGCTGGCATTATAATGAGCATACTAAAAATAATAAAATGTTGCTGAAGCTAAATCATAAATTATAATGAAAAGATGGGGAATACCCATATGCTAAAACTGAGATATATGAAAAGAATGAGTTTAATACGAAAGAAATATTAGCTCAATACTAATCTAAATCTAACTATGTCTGAAAGAAGCCTCTAAAATGGACTAGAAATTCTGGGACATGCCGCAACTAAAAATAGAAAAAACTGAAACTAAAAGACTAAATACTGAAGAGAAACTCATGACTCTTGTCCTCGGAAAACGAGGACTCACCACTGAATATGCTGATGTGGAGATCGGGAATTCGATCAATGCGTGATCTGGATGCTAAGAACATGAACCTACATCACGAGAATATGTAGAGCATGTATGCATCAATACTTGAAAGATACTGATCATGTAGGATAGAAATAAGCTGAAATAAAACATCACTGAACAAGCACAAAATACAGTATAATAATCTGAACATGATATACTGAATTTCTAAGCTAACTGAATGCAATGACCAATTTATAACATGCTGAAGCTAAATACTGAGTATACTATTAAATGGTCAATGAAGAGAGTCTAACTGATATGTGGGAGCTACTAATAACTAATAATAAAACCACATGATCTAAATGTGGAGTCCGATGTATACACCCCATCGAGAGCACCCAATATACCATGCCAAAGGTATAAAGGCATGTTGGCAAGATCAGTAAACTGATTTCCCACAGAGGGGACTTACAACCTTCTTGGCTAGTAGTTCTCGGACTATTGGGTACGCTAAACCCTAGTACAACTCGATGTTATGCTACTCCCGATGAATTTTGTATATTAAATGATTATATCTGAGTTATTGTTAATACTGGATAGCTCGAAACTGAACATGCAAACTGAGAATGCAACAATTAATATGGTAATTATGCATTTATAATTGAGGCATGTATATCTAAAGTGTCTGAAATATCTGACCTAGCATGTGTAACTCAAGAACTAAAGAAATACAAACCTAGAGTTTTGAAATTCTTGCGATAATCTGCATAATAAAATGATAATCTTATTTGGAACATATATTTAATAAATTCATGAAGTTCTAACAAAGTTCTAGAAACCCTAGGTTTAATCATGATAAGATAATCAAGAACCTGACTAAAAATTAGAGACCCAATGGGTGAAAGGAACCCACTAGTGAAATCCCACATACCTGGTGATAAAATCGACGGAAAAATACTTAATCTTTGAGGCTGGAACTGTGGAGCTTTTTGCGTTCTTGAACTAGGGTTCCTGAGCATTTTCTCCTCTCTTGCTTCTAATTTTCTAGGTTTTGATTTAATGATTTTACTTGGATATGTTTTAATTATGTTTCTAGCCTTAAACAAACAAAAACCTTATGATTTAGGGTCAAACCAATGTAACTTAGGGTTTAAATAGAGTGGGAAAGTTCAAAAAGACCCCTGGGAAAGTTGTTGTCGGGCCTAACGACGACTAGGACTGACTGTCCGTCATCGGCCCGACGCCCCGTCGTTGGGTCTGTCGTGAGGGCCTGTTCAACAGGCATTTACTAAAATGGATATAACTTTTTACTCGAAAGTCTGATTTTAACAAATTTGGTGGCCATGGAAAGATAATTCAATTATCTATCTTAGGGTAGGTCATGGGAGACTTAATTCATTTTTTTCTAAGAGTTATGATCATTTGAAGTTCACCAAACTGCATTTCCCCTTAACTGTCTTTAAATTTTCCACCTACGGACCGTGTTGGTCATCTATAGCTCTTGTCATAGAGTGGTTGAAGGGAGCCTTGATCGACGGTCACAGACTACGGACACTCGTCTGACCTACGGACCGTAAGTTAGTCCGTCGTCCAAGACTTATCCAAATTTTTTAGGCTGAAATTTTTGTGAGTTTCTGATCCCATCGACGGCTGTGCACGACGGACACTGGTTCAGGCTACGTTCCGTCAATGCCACCGTTGGTAGCACCTGCAGTTTTTTTTCCTGAAAAGTTGGTTTTTGGTCTGTTTTGGCTACGGGGTGTTACAATAATAGTCCTATGAACTCTAAGAGGGCTCTCCAATCGGTTTTTCTACATTCGATTCGAATAGTGGATTGAGTTTGTCTTCATTAGTGATAAATATTTTTGCTTTAAATGGTTAGTTGTTCCTCCATTAGTTTAAAATTTATCTTTCATTATTACGTCGAATGTTGTTGTGTGTTGGAGTGAATAAAAGGAACCAATAAAGTAATTGTGTTAAGGTAAATAGTATTGCTTATTTCGAAGAAGATTTTAATAATGTTTGCAAAAAATAATATTACAAATTCTTTTGTGTATGGTTAATGCTTATCATAATATTCACGCAAATATATGAAGATGGTCAATGAAATATTTTATTAGTTAAACGAATATATTTATTTCAGTTTTCTAAGGTTGATTAATATAATTTTTCGTATCTCGATAATATTACCTTATAGACGATATTTGTTGTTTATTTTTCTTGTCATTTAAGAAAATGAGTTTGCACATGTATTTCACATTATATTGTTCAGTATTCATATGAATATGTGAAGAGAACAACTATATTTTATTTTTAGAACTACTTTTTGTATATAGTTTTGTATGTTAAAAGTTATAACATAATAAATGGTGTTCTTGTTGTGGACTATCATATGACTTCTCAATTCACTATGTAAACAAATCAGATCTACTTATCGAACTGTCCATAGTTAACTGAGAAATGTTGTTATTATTATACCGAATTATATTAAAAATGAATTAAAAAATATATTCTATCTATGAAATCAGATATATAATCTCATGTTTATCTTGCACCCAACAAAGATATAGTTCATATACTTATAAACAACATTGTGTTATCACATTTATTGGGGCGGTATAATAATATCAAAAATTATTGATCAAAAGTTAATATTAGAAAAGATGAAAGGTAAAAATAACTAATGTAATAATTATGAGAATTCATAATCTTATAACTAAAGAATGGTAAGAGTGTGAATAACATTTGCAATAATTTGTAATAACTAAGAAAAATCATAATGTTATAACTAAAGAATTAATGTGCAATAGTTGTATTTCAAATAAATTTTATAAATAGTCATTAGATTATAATTTAATGTAGGCACAAAATGAAATTTTTTATTCCATATTATTGAAAATAAAATTTATTTGGTAAATGATAATTTTTAAATGATACATGTATATTATCATATCTTTAACATTGGTTGCGAGTATTTTTTAAAAAAATAAGAAGAAGTCAGGATAGTTTAATAAAATATATGCTGAATTTAAAATATCTCAAGATAAAATGTCTTCTCGCTTTGCTTAATTCTTCTATTGATGGCAGAACATTGAAGCATATTATCAATGGGGAGTTATAACCACAACCATGCACTTAGAAAGTTACAAAGGTACCACTATTAGCAATTGATTTAATTTTGATCTGGTAAAATTATTACAGATAAGGCAACACAAGGCTGTCAAATAACTAATGGAACAAGTAATACGCTGACAAAACAATATTTTCCTATTTTGACCAAAAATAAATATGTTTTTCCACTCATAACTCGATAGTTATCAACATATACTAAGATCAAAGGTATCACTTAAAACCTTATTCGAACTCACTCAATGACAACAAATGACACGAAATCTTTTGAATGCAAGAAGGAGAGGAGATGATTAAAAAATTTGTGGTTCAAAAAAATGAAAGGAAGCCCCTCTATTTATAGTTAGTGAAGGGTGGTAGGAGTGTTTTTTTTGTGTCTTATAAGAATAGTCATGACCTTTTGAGAAGTCAGAACTTTTAAAAAAGTCACAACTTATTGAAAAATGACCTTTCTGAGAAGTCACAGCTTATTGAAAAATATTAAGTGAATGGAAAAGACATATACGTTTTCTCTAATTCGCACGATAAAATGTCTTCTCTTTTTGCTTAGTACTTCTATTGGTGGCAGAACATTGAATCATATTATCAAAAGGGAGTTATCACTACAACCATGCACTTAGCATGTTACAAAGGCACCACTATTAGCATTTCATTTAATTTTGATCTGATAATATTATTACCGATAGGCAACACAAGGTTGTCAAATAACTAATGGAACAAGTAATACGCTGACAAAACTATATTTTTCTATTTTGACCAAAAAGAAATATGTCTTTCCACTCATAACTCGATAGCAATCAACATATACTAAGATCAAAGGCATCACTTAATGCCTTATTCGAACTCACTCAATGACAACAAATCACATGAAATCTTTCAAAGTGCAAGAAGTAGAGTAGATGATTAAAAAAGTTGTGGTTCAAAAAAATGAGAGGGACTTTATTTATAGTAAACGAAGGGTGGTAGGAGAGTTTTTTTGTGTCTTATCCGAATAGTCATGACCTTTTGACAAGTCGAAACTTTTAAAAAATCCTTAACTTATTGAAAAATGACCTTTCTGAGAATTGACAACTGATTGAAAAAGTCACAACTCCTTGGAAAGGCACAACTCTTTGAAAAAGTCACAACTCAGTGAAAATGTATTTTTTGTGTTTTATCGAAATAGTCATGACCTTTGAGAAGTCACAAAATTTTGGAAAAGGCACAACTTATTGAAAAATGACCTTTTCGAGAAGTCACAACTCATTGAAAAAGTCACAACTCACTCTTTGGAAAAGTTAGAACATAGTGAAAAATCACAACCCTTTGAAAAAAGTGACAACTTATCAGAAAAGTCACAACTCACTGAAAAACTCACAAACTAAGTTAGGATATAATAGTAATTTAACTTTCAAGTTAGCAGTTCATGCTTTTAAGGTAATCTATATACATATACATGCATAATATATGAGAAAGTAATGTGTTACTTTGAATGTTTGATGTTATGATTATTTTGCCATTATATATGAGAGTTACGTTATCCCTTCTAGCAGATTTTGAATTTAGAGTTCAAAATGTTGAAAGTCCCCTAAAAGAGAATTTTGGATGGAGCTATATTGTTTATTTTAATGTTGTATATTTTGTTCATTTGTTCTCTATTTTGCCTTGTTATATGTATATAACTCTAACACTCTATTATATGAAATATTTGGGGATCGTTCAAGGAGAAGGAGAAATTACGTGCTAATTGTTTTTAATTTATAATATTTTATTAGGTTTGATTGCTATTAAATCTGCATATGTGAAAATTGCTTCAAGAATACAAAAAAGTTATAATATCTCTTAAATGATCATGTAAAATCAACCATTGGTTTGTATTTGTCTTCTGTAATATCCAATAGGTGTAATAAATGTTCCCTATATGAGAGAAATGTAGTAAATATTTGTTTTTAAATAAAATTAAATCCCATGCACATACAAGCTAATGTTGCATAAATTTGGACTGTTTGTTCACTTATTAAACTGCCAGCATTTTTGTTTGTTTAGAGATCCTGTTGAGGATGTAACAATTTATTTTGGTAACTTATTTAAGGGCATATTTTGGAATATAAAAATCATCATATAGGCTTTAATGTTATCTACAAAAAAATCATGTCTATATGTGTTCCATATTAATATTGGCATGTTCACTCATTCTCATATGTTATAGTTATGATTAAATATTTTGTAACATGCAAATTGATTAGTAATCATGGATCTAGGAATTATGTAATATGTGTGACATTTCAAGAGTCATTTAGAATCATGTTCTTATGTATTATTAAGTAATTTTCAGCATGTTAAAAAAATTATGACGTTCTCTAGGTATTTGTTGCCCACTCGTAACTAATTCTGTATTACAATTGTTTTTTCTCACTTAAAATAAATCAATTAATTATCAGCATGTTAAATAAATGAGTTATTCTTATGCATTTTCTGCCAGTGTATATCAATAACTCATCATTCGCTCCTGCATGCTACTATGTGCTTGGTAACTGTCCTCCAATTTAAAAATAAATTAGTCCTTTTTTTAGTCTGCTACTTTTAAATTCTCGCCACTTAAAATCAGATAGAAAACTTTATCTGCATGCTCCCTCCTCTGCCCTATTCAAATATGTCAATACATAAATTCAACATTTTGAATAATTTTTTGCCACTTAGAACATGCTAATATATCGGTGGCGATATGAAACTTCTATATTCCAGAATTAAATTAAATTAAATAAATCTTTGGCCCTTGTAATATTCTACTTGTAATAATATTCTATTACTTATTTATTAGTCTTTATTATTATGTTATTTATCTACACCCACGCCTAGCATAAGCCCTTCACAACTATGAGTATTTGAAAGCTTTCTTAATAAAATTTAGAGGGAATTGTGAGATTTATGTGCTAAATGCTCGTCCTATTTGTTTGACTTGATGTCAAGAGGTCTTATTACGAGCATATATTTTTCTTACAGTCTAAAACTTCTTTAAATAGTAGTCCAATATTGTTGGGACATTAAGTGGGGGAGCTAGGAACATTTAGGACGTTATGCATGCGATGGTGGGGTAGAGGTATTTTAGTCCCTACGAAGATGATGACATTACCTCGAACCGTAAACAAAAAACATTTTTTCTGTCCCTATACACAAGCCGAGAGTTGATCCATAAAGTCTTTTAGAGTTTGTCTTCACTTTTCAATTTTTATGTGTTGTAATTATATTTATTTGGGGTAGCTTATTAAATAAAATATTATTTTGCTTTTGACTATTCAATTGTGTAACTTTTGTCACCTCGCTTTTCCCTTTATTATTTACTTAGTAATTGTTATGTTTATATTATGTTATCACCTAGTCGCTTGCTTATTTATTAATTGAAAGAATAAAGTGTTTAATTATATACATCACTTATCTGGCACGTTTAAATTAAGTAACCTAAATGAAGTGACCATACTTGCTACTTTTAGCCCACACATAAGCTGCATTAGATATGGCCGAGATCCACATTTGTGGACCTCGAGGGATGACTTACACCTTCCCCACTTGATAATTTGAACTCTTACCCTGATCTCTGGTTCATTGACCTTAGATTTATCTAGGTTAGATACAGTCCCTAATGCGCATCAATTCGTTAGGTGAGGACTCTTCAAAACATTTAAAAGTCCCAAAATAGTTGTTAGGTCGTGATTAAAACACATTTTGCAAAAAACAGAGCGCGACAATGATCAATTTATTTCATTTGGCCCTAGTAATTAACACTACTATATTTTTACGTACCAAAATTTGGGATTTTATGATCAAAAGAGGTGAGTTTTGCAATATGGGTCATCCTTTTTCTTTTTCTTTATTTTCACTTTTTATTTGTTAATTTATTATATATTATATTTTTGTGAAAGAAATTATTATTGTATGTCAATATTTTTTAATAGAATATGATTAATTTATGTTAAATATATTTGTTACAGTTTGCAAGAATTGCATAATGTTGAAGGTAAAAGAAGAAAACTTCAAGTTCGTTCAGAATGCAATACAAATTTAATATTGTCCCCTCACGAATATTAGGTATTTCTTCAAATTTTTTATTTTTCATATTGTATTTTAAATATTATTGAATTATTATATACTAGTAAATGGGCCCACGCTTCGCGCTGTTAGAATATTCTTCTTTAATATTTATTAGAATAATACTTTTCTTGAATATTGTATTGTAGTATTTTTATATAAATCTGTTTTAAGAGTATAGACGTTATTCGATTCTAGTTTTTCATTTGTTATATTAAAAGAAAGGAAAAATTAAAAATCATAAAACTAATCATAACACTCTTTAAGTTAGTACAACACTATAAATTACTTTCGAAATATGAATTATTTCTTAAAAATCATATATTTATATAAAAGAGAACCTTAGGTCCGCCTATGCGGCGCCACAAGATATCAGAATTCCCTTTTAAATTTATTTATTTCCAAAACTAGCCTTCCATTTCATGAAAAGTTGTGATTTTTATGAAAAGTTGTGACTTTTTTTAAAAGTTGTGACTTTTTTGAAAAGTTGTGATTTTATAAAGAGTTGCGACTTTTATGAAAAATTATAACTTTTTTGAAAGGTTGTGACCTTTCTGAAGTGTTGTAACTTTTCCAAAGACTTATGACCTTTCAGATAAGGCACAATAAATATTTGTTCACACTATCATATGTTGTCTATAAATGGAGGAATTTCTTGCCACTATAATTTTGTAGGTCTTTTTCCCACTCTACCGTAGAAAAATTCAAATACATTAATTGAGTTTTTATGAAGTTTGATCATTCTTGGATGTTTTCATGGAGCTTAATCTTTATTATTTCTCATAGTGACTCATCTAACTATGGTAATTTCTTTTTCCTATTTTGGTGACCTTTTTAAACTATGTTAAAGTGTCAGCAAGGATATTTGGGAATTGATCTTTTCTTTTGTCCCTTTCTACAGGCTTCTTCATATAAACAAAGATAACTGATTTCAATTGCAATGCGACATTACTATTCATGGAGCTTTTAGTGCACAACTCATGACAGTGCTAAAATGGTTGATGGTTGAATAAATTACATTTGGTTCTTTAGTAAACATATCTCTTTTTTTTCATTATTATTTGTATGTCTTTTTCAAATTCAAATACATTAATTATGCTTCTTATAAAGTGTATTTCATAACTCAAAGTTTTCTTCTCCTATTTCATGAAGCTTAATTTTTTATTACAAATCATAGTGATTCATGTATCTATTGCAGCTTCTTTTTGCTATTACAAATTCAAATACATTAATTATGATTCTTTTTGCTATTGAAAATTTATCTTCTCTTTTATATCTTTTTATGCGGTGTCTTCAAATACTTTTGAGAGAATTATTTTTGAGTTATGCTATATTTGATAGCGCACAACAACAAATCTTTGATAACTAATAAGAAGCAATGATGAAGCTTGTTGAAAGAACAAGATGATTGCTCTCTTGCTGGCCTCAATTAGTATATTATTTTGGTTGTTTTTTTCTTAGGTACAAATTTTTTTTATGCAATTGCACTATATATAGAATATTTGTATCGAGACAATTAGTCTACATATTTTATTGCATATTTACTAATTTGTCATACTTTTTCTTCTCTTCTATATCCAGCATAATAAGAGATCAACATTTGTGAAACTAACAAATGTCCAAAATAAACAATAACAACAATATTTTTTTATCGATAATAAATATGCACACAAAAAGTGGTACAACCTTTACTTACATTAATTAATTGCCATTGATTTCAATGTTGTTATAAACATCAGGGACATTATATAGAGTACTATTTGCCTCTGAAAATACATATTTGACGATGATTAATATACTAATTATCATTAAAGATCATTTTTGTTATATTGATAACTCAATCTTTTGATAAATGTTGATAAAGATGTAATAACTCTTTCTGACTTCTTTCAGTTAATTTTGTAATTTGTAAAAATAGATACAACTCGAAAGACTATCTTTTTGAAAAATATATTAAGCACATGCGTTTTTTTTTTATTGTTTAGGAAAGTAAGGTTGTCTTTAATAGTATTTTTGGATATTTGCATGTTCAAGTGCTCACAAAATTATGTTGTGAGATTTAATATGTTATGTGTCAAAATTTTGGTTTAGTATATCCCGTTGTGAACATTCAGATGTCACATATTGCTTGGTTGATAATTGCATTAAGTTTTTGTAATTGCATACTATAACTACAACAATAACTTTGTTTTAATCTAAATAAGTTGGGGCTGGTAATATGAAACCTTAAAAATAGTAATGACTATTTTGGGACAATGACAAAAAACATTTATAATAATAACAGTTTTAGATTCATTTTTAGCATATACTTGATATGTCATACAATAATAAAAAAAAAATTGATTGAGGTCATAAAAAAGGAGTCCAAGACCGTTTATTTGAATTTAGTTAATTATGATCTTATGTGAATGTGATGTTCCACTTTACTTGGGAGTTATGTTGTTCAACGTTTTTTGGTCTATTTTTTTAACTTCTAATATTGTTTTTTATTACTTCTTAGAATTTAAAATTTAAAATCTTACCAACTTTTTCCATGGAGATTTTCTTAGACTTCATTCTTATACTTAAAATCTTTCTATGACTCATAATTTTTGTATAACAAAAATAATTTTTTTTAAAAAATATAGCACTTAAAGATTTTGGAGAAACACCTTGCCTTAAGATAAAATATTTTTTCCAATTATTTATCAAAATACAAGTATTACCTAATGATCATATGTAAGCCTAATAAAATAGTTCAATACCATGCGAAATACGGATAATTTACCTAGTATATCTATAAAAATAATGTGTTTATCAAGAACAAAAGTTCCATAATCATATGATATACCAATAGGTAATATGTAGTCATTATGTGTTGGAACATTAAAATGCAATCTTCTGAAATCAAAATTTGAAATGTAATATAGTTATAATAGTATTTTGGAATTGAAGTTGTGCACAAACAATTTATTTATAAGGATCCTTAACATATATGAAAGAGAAGTAAGGGATAATTGTGAAAAAGTAAAAAAAAAAAAAATTTGGTGTGAGAGAATAGTCATCATTGTGTATCATATAATTATAATAATTGTTAGTTTTAGTTTTATCATTTGATGTAACGACCTGTTTAGTCGTTTTGAACAGCAGATTTTATTTCTGGAAAAACTGGCTGAGACGACGGATCCCACGACGGACCGTCATGGGCACGACGGACCGTCGAGGGGGTCTCGTTCCAAAATACTAAGAATTCTGAAATTTGGGTACTAAAATCGACTCTCTGAACTTCGTAACGGAATGGAAGGACGGACCGTCACAGGCGTGACGGGC
>NC_028637.1:40579565-40589182 GCF_001406875.1 Solanum pennellii | reverse complement strand
TTCTTAGAATACTCTTAGTTTAGTAATTTGATCATAGATGTTCTTGTGGTGATGACTTCCAGATTTTGGGGAATAATAGATGTTGAATTTTAGAAGTTATTGAATTGTCTTTTTATTAATGAGTTTAAGTCTTCCGCATTTCTTTCTGTTGATATTAAATTGAAATGTTAGGGTTTAGATTGGTTGGTTCGCTCACATAGGAGGGTAAGTGTGGGTGCCAGTCGCGGCTCGGTTTTGGGTCGTGACATTTGACTTACTATTTTTTTTAATCCAATTAATATTAACATTATTTATACAAAAAAACTATCATACAAATTCTAAGGCTTGATCTCTTGGAGAAGAAAAGATTACTTTGGAAATTATTCTAAATAAATGTGTTCCGTAAAAAGTTATTTCTGAAGCTGCATAGTTGGATTTACATATAGTTTGTATTAACAAATACTTATAACAATAAAGTTTAAAACATGTAGTAAAAAACAATAATTAATATTATAACCATAAATTAATGATTGTATAAGAAAACATATCATGATCTATAATAATAGAATGAAATAAATAAACAAAAAATTGAGCCCAATGAATGCAAAGTGTGTCCTTGTTACTGAGCCACTCAACAGTAGAAATATATATAAATATTAATTGCGCAGACGAAGAATTTTAGAATTTTCATTATTTTAAAATGAGAGAACCCCCTCTATTTATAGCCTACAAAGGGTAGTGTAAACAAATGTTAATTCTGCCTTACTTAAAAGGTCACAACTCTTCGAAAGTCATAATTCTTTGAAAAAGTCACAACTTTCGAAAAGGTCACAACCTTTCATAAGTCTTACACCCTTTCATAAACGTCGTAACTCTTAATAAAAGTCACAACTTTTCAATAATGGTAATAATTTTTCATAAAAGTCACAACTTTTCACAAAAGTGATAACTTTTCATGAAAGGTTATTCAATTCTAGTTTACCATTCGTTATATTAAACGAAAAAGCAAAATTACAAATCATAACACTATTATGTTCAAGTTTACATAATTTCATTTTGTCATGGTTACATAGGATCTTTTATTAGAGAATCAAATAAATATTTTCTCAATTTTCTTTTTTGCTAATTTTGTTAGTATAACACTATCAATTTCATTAAAATATTAAATATTTTTTATAAATATATGTATAACTAATATTTTTATCAAGAAAAAAATTTGCATAATCATACAATATACGAATAAGTAATATGTAGTCATTATGAGTTGGAACATTAAAAAGCAATCTTCCAAAATCCTAATTCGAGATGTAATATAGTTATGATAGTGTTTTTGAATTGAAGTTGTGCACAAACAAAAACATTAAGGATCCTTGAAAAGGATGAAAGAGAAGTAAGCGAAAATAGGAAAAATTTTTAAAATAAGTACTTTGGCGTGAGAGAATAGTTATTATTGTAATCATATAATTCTACTTAATTGCTAGTTTTAATTTTATAATTTGACTTTCTATTTTTTCGCACCTATCAATATTGACATTATTATGACAATAACAAAAAATCATATAAACTTTTAATCTTTATCTCTTGGAGAAGAAAATATTTCATTAGACAGTGTTGTAAATAAATGTATTCTTCAAAAAGTTATTTGTGAATCTGTATAGTTACATTTATATACAATTTTTACTTACAAATACTTATAACAAAAACTTTACAGAAATAAAAACAACAATGTTTAAAATATGTAGTAAAAAATAACAATCAATATCATATACATAAATTAATAATTGTAATATCAGGATTTTGTGACAGCAGAATGAAACAGAAAGGAAAAATCAAGCCCACTGAATGCAGAGTATCTCATTGTCAGTGACCCACTCAAAAGGAGAAATGTACACAAATATATAACTGAAGAAGAATAAGTTCATAAACTTTCATGAAAGTCGCAACTCTTCATAAAAAAGTCACAAATTTACATAAATATCACAACTTAACAATAAAAGTCATTACTTTTCATGAAAGGGGAAGGGTAATTTTGAAAATAAATAAATTAAAAGGGAATGCTTGTCTGTGGTGGCGCCACGTAGGCGGGCCTAGGATTCTCTTCTCTCTCTCTATATATATATATATGATTGTGATTTATCTCCTTCTTTTTACTTAAAATAAGTAAATTTTATTTGAAAAGACACAAATATTGTATCAAATAAAGTAGAACAGAGAGAGTTATATTGTTCCTTCGTCCTTTTCTATGTGAAGGTGTTATTGTTCAGAGAGTCAAACAGTTATTTTCCTTGATTCTAGTTTTCACAATTTTTTTGAATAATTTTGTATCTCGACTAACAGTATTTTTCAAATATGTAATTATTTAAAAATAGTTTTGAAGAATTTGTACCCTATTCAATAGTTAAATTATGTAGTTTTACTTTCTTATGTTGACTATAGGTTTAAATAGTAAGAACACAAAAACACTTGTAATGCAATCATAGATTATTCATCTAAATGTGCGTGGTAACTAGTGTTCTTTTTATTGCTATGTTGATGAAAAATAACATACACTTAATAAAAACAAGTTAAGGTTGTACCAAAATTGACATACACGCAACTCTATTTTAAAATGTAAAAACGGGCATTGTCTTTTGATATTGGATTTATTTTTTCATTTGGTTCATGTTATATGGATGAATTATTTATACTATGTTCATCCTATTATATGTTGAAGTGTTATTATTTGAGGGATCAAACAATTTCTTCAAAAAAATATTTTTATTCATTTGCTATGTTGATTTGTAGCACTTTTTTTGTATACATTTTTATTTTAAAAAGTTGAAGAATTTATTCCCAAATTTCTAGTTCAACCAAGATGTTTTAATCTTCTTACTCTATAACTTTTCACATAATTCAAGATAAAGAAAGTACATATTATAAGTAAAATTTTCAAATACAAGTACAAGATTTTGAATCTTGTTTTATGTCAAATAAATATATAGAACTATAATAATTCATTGTACATATCAATGTGTGTGAAATATAATTGATATAACTTCGTATAATGCTTTGTTTTAGGCATAATCACCAAGTGTAATGGATCAGAGACATATTCTCAAGTAAAAGAAGATAAGTTATTGAGTGTGGACTAATTGAAAATTTTTAAAAAGGCGAACCCAAAAAATACGTTCCTGAGGATATTTCGATGAATTAAAGTCCTGACATGCTCATTGATACTCTACAATCACCTGCTCCTCCTCATGTTGTTGTTGCTGCTACAAGTTTAAGGAGAATGAAGAAATCATTTTTTTCATCGTAAATGGTATACTACTTATTGATGATGATCAAGTTTCGAATGAACACATCATATCGAGTAGTAGTACTGGAAGGGGAAGAGTAGAGATAGAGACAGAGGAAGACTGTGTTGATATGAAACTTGATCACCAACAACAAGTGGTGTAGTATTTACTGTTACAAAAATTGATTCCTCATTTCTCATTGACCTTGTAGAAACAAAAACCGGAGGAGGAGGGGATGATGATATATCTATGAGCATGTCAACAATATAACTAATATGAATATCCTTAGGAGCTAGGATTTAGGATTTGCTTTTATTGGATTTTTCAATTAGTCCAAGCTCAATTAATCCCTTACATTTGGTGATTAGGCATTAAAGTTTATCATTATAAGAAATTGAATTACAATTATCTCTATTGGTGCAACATAGCTTAGAGTCATTATTTTTTACATGTATTTGAAAATATTCTAATAATATGTGAAATTATAAGGCTTGAAAATATGAGTTTGGATATAAATTCTATAAATTTACAAAAATTAAATGTGTATAGATTTAAAGACTACATGAAAAGTACTCCAAATTAACATATCTAATGAATCTACATTTGTTATAAAACAAATTGTTGGACACCAAAAAGTGCAACACTTTAACATAAAACCGTACAAAGGGAGTATAAACATTGTATCCATAACTTAATAATCAAATTTGTTTTCTTTTAGAATTTAGAATCCTTAAACATAAAATGATAGATCCACCTCTACTGTCGTAGTGACATAAGTGCTCTAGTCAAGGCCATATAAAACTAGTTGTGTTTCTATACTGCTTCTTGCACCATTATGGTTTTAATTAGCTCAGGTAAAAATCCTTCAAATTTGTAAAAATAAAAATACATTTTTAAAAATTTCACGAAAAATATTGCAAGTCAATATGAATGATTTAAAATATTTGATTTATTTGGGAGAAAACTATAGTTAGATGAAAATATTATTTGACTCCACAAATAGTAACTCATGCACTGTAAAAAGAGACTAAAGAAGTATATAACTTTTCCGTTTCACTTTTTGGATACGATTTATATGCTTTTTAAGTAAAACTTACTTGGTGGAAGCTAAAAAAATATAAACGTCACTATAACTAACAATTCAAAATATTTTAAGTTGAGAGTAATATATAGATGATTTTATGCAAGGGGGAAATATCTAAATTCATATTTTATTCTGGAAAAACACCACATTTTTCTTTTGATATCTTACTCGTTATGCATTTCTCGCAAACTGTTAAAAATATTAGACATAAATAAATAAAACTTCACAAGAACAACCCATTAAAAATTAAAGAAATTTGTCATATAATGAATTAAAAATAAAAAGTGACAAGAGCAAAAAAAAATGTTGAAGCATATTAAAACAAATTAATCACACAAGAAAGTTATTAAATAAATAAGAGAAAAGACATAAAGTGACACCTGAAGTTGTTCCGACTTTTCAAAAAGACACCTAAACTATGCAACCCTCCTAAATAATTCTGAATTGATATTATTACATTATTTATTGGCCACCTAGCATGGAGAGCGTATGCACTCTCTTAGAGAGAGTGACCAAACAAAAAAGAGCGAATATAATATTTATTTTGCAAGTATTTTTCTAATAAAATACATTTTCTTGTTTTTCTTATTATTTTAACTTTTTATTCTTTTTATTTTTTTCTTTTTCCTTCTTCCTTCTTCTTCAAAGAGTCATTTTCATCTTAATTGAAGTTCCTCACATTAAATGTCATTTTTATCACAATTTCATCTCCCTTTTGTACTACTATTAGTTTAACTATCTCTTTGATTTAAAACTATATCTAAACATTATATTACATTCGAACAATTTGATAAGCACATTACATGTCAAGATGATTAGTGGGTATTATTTAGTTTTTCTAATCCAAATTTCAATTAAACATTTTCAAATTTCGGAGAATTATGATTCTTTCAAAATTATCATTTCTAGTTTGAAATTATATGAAAATGAGGTAAATTAATGAGATGATTAGGGAGTATCATATAGTTTTTGTTTTATCTGATTTCAATTATGTTCTTTCAATTTTCTGAAATTAATTTATTTTTTTAAAATTATGTTAATAATTTTGGATTAGTATGAAAATGAGTAATTGATGATTCTTTAAAATTTTTAAATTATTTTGAAAAATAATTAATTTTGTTATCAATAATTTAGTAAAGTATGAATAATATTGTGAATAGAATTCGACCGGAGAATAAGAAGAAAAAGAAAATAAAAAAAATGAGAGTGAGATTCTATTTGACATGAGGAATGGAAGGTGAAGAGAAAAAAATGGAGAAAAGTGGAAGATGAAATGAAATTTAAAATAAATCAACATTAAAATCCAAAAAGTAAGAGAGAGAAAGAAAAAAAATAAAGGAAAACTTAAAATGACAAAAAAACACGTGTCGTTTATTTATTGGTGTGTGAACACGCTTGCTTCTTAAAATTTGGGGCTGGTCAAAAAATGGTATAATAATATCAGTTCATAATTGCTTAGTGGGGTAATAGGACAGTTACAAAGTTAAAGTGTCTTTTAAAAATCCGGGACAACTACAATGGTTACTTTATGTCTTTTCTCAATAAATAAATAACATGTTTAATCAAGAAACATGATATATACTAAGTTAATTTATGAAAGACATGGATCACATAAAATTTAAAATGACAAACTCTATTTGAAAGAACGATAACAAAAAAACAATTAAAATCAAGATCATTAATTCGAAAGGTCGAATGATTTTTCAAAACCACTAATATCAAAAAATAAATCCCCAAAAACAAAACATCAAATTTTAAATTAAAAAAATTTAAATATTGAAAAACTCACGAAATCAAGATCATGAAATAACAAATACAAGTTATTTATCAACATCACTCAAGCAAAAAATGAACCCCCAAATAACTAGCTCACACAGTTCTATACACGATTTAGAGTTATTTTTCCAAGTCTTGTAATGGCGTTTATATAGACTGAGTTAATGTTTAGGGTTATATTAACTAATGGGTCAACTCATTAAGCTAGCACCCCTAATCGGTATATTAGGTCCAAAAGATTTTCTTGAAAAATATTATCTTATTTTGACAAAATATCCATATATATGTATCTCGGAATATATACATGAGGTCGAAATATGTGTGTGTCTATATATATATATATATATATGTATATATATATATACATATATATATACATATATATATATATATATATATATATATATATATAAGATATTGTTTTTCAAAAAAAAAATCTTATGGGCCTATTATATCAATAAGGGATGCTAGCTAAATGAGTTGGCCCATTAGTTAATCTAACCCTAACTCCTAACTCAGTCTATATACACGTAGTTAAAAGAGTTGGAAAAACAAATCTAAATCATCTTGAGAATGGCGAGAACTAGTTATTTTGAGGTTCATTGTTTGTGTTCAGTGATATTGATAAACAATTTGTATTTGTGATTTCATAATATTGAATTTCTAAGCTTTTTAATATTCTTTTCATGGTTTCAATTGAAATTTAAAATTTTATATTTTGCTTTTGGATATTGCTGTAATGACCTTTTCCCGCGGTTATAGAAATGGCAATAGAGGAAAATTGGAACGGGAAAAAGTTTATAGTAGTATTTGAATTTTTCCAACCTTGTCTAGATTTTGCGAAAATTAAAGTCACTAAAGTTTAGAGATATTTGGTAGTAATCGGGAGAACTATTTGTGATTTTGATTACATGAGTAGCTAGAAAACTTGTTAACGAACCCGTATGACCTTACGTAATTGAATTTTTATTTCTAGATCTCTTGTAATCGAACTTAGCGCAAAAGCTATTTTTTGACCGGTGTGAGTTATGTGTGTGTTTTAAAAAAGGTGTTCTAGAACTCTTTAAAAAGCTCTATGGTTCAGTTTGTGATGTTGTAGTAGGAGTTTTGTCGCTCTTGCGGGGTTGCTAGATCGGGATTTTAGATGTGTGGTGGGTGAGACGGAACTAAAAATTGAAGATGAACGATGAAGAGGTTACTCGTTCGAAAGTGCATCGTTGGTGGGCACTTGAGTCGCTTTGTCACCGCCGCTACAGCGCGAAGAGAGCCTGTGGGGTGGGCCACACATGACTCAATGTCGTTAATAAACCCCTTAACGGCCTTCTTTGATATTTTTCGACTTTTATAGCTATTGAAGGACCCAGACAATTCTTACTCATTTTTACCATTCTTTAGGCTAAAGATAAGCTTTTTCACTCCCGCGAATCTATTTTTCGATACGTAGAACATAATAAATGGGTTAATAATGACGAGGAAGAGTTCTGTTACAGATTTTATGGGGGAAACAATCCTAAATTGGTTAGTTGGGATCATGAATTTGATCTAGGGTTCATAGAATTATTATAATTTCTTGTAATTAGCAATTTCTTATTGATTTCTATGGTATTGTGAATATTTGTAGACCAAGAACAAGCGGAATGAATTCGTAAAGGAAAGGATCAAGTTTCTTAGTCTTTCAAACTTTTTTCTAGGTAGGTGATGGTTGTGATTCTTTGTTTGTGTGGTGTATGCATGTTCTTGATAAATTGTGATACTTGTATATGTATGGACGTTGCAATTTTGATCATACTTATTGAAAATGAGATAGATGAGTAATGCTGCTATTAAATGATATTGTAAATGTATGATCTTGATGATATACTTTTGACTGTAATTGTGGTGTGTGTTTGGGATCGGCTGCCACATTTCGGCAAAAGTTTAGGTCAGATTGGAACATTCCAGCATAACTTTGGATCGAATTTCGATGTTTTAGAATAATATTTGACTTCATTGCCACATTTCGGCATAAATATGGGATTCGATTGCCATGTTTCGACAGACTAACTGATTGGGTTTGTGTTCCGTGAGAGGACAAATGATATGATGATAAATGTTAAATGTGTTGTTTATTCTTCGTGTTGATAATGTTGTATATATTGATATATATGTATGTGATTATAATGTTTGTCGAATTTTTTTATGTTACACTAGTGGGATAGCGATTTGATCGTAACAGTATATTGTGATTGTGTACTAATACTGCATGTCACGTCCCGAACCTATATCCTAGACATGGCCGACACCAATGACCATTGTTGGTTTTGAGCGGACCCTTTGCCTGGATTACTGAACTCTACGGAAGATTTAACTCAATATAAGATGACATTCTCATAAAGTAACTTGAACTAAAATAAGATAAAAGGGTCTGATATACCCCTCAACTTTGTCATTTAGAGCTGATATATCCTTGTTATGAAAGTGGCTCATATATACCCCTACTTGTAAAAAAATAGCTCACATATACCCTTTTCCCCTAACGGAAATGAAAAAAAAATTAGTCAAAATTTTTATTATTTATTTCTAAAAAATATAATCCCATATGAGTAAATTTAATCCTCGTCAAACATATTTTTTTGACTTTTTTTCAATCAATATATAATTTATAATTATTATTTTGATAATCAAATTTATTTATGTTTCACTAATATTCTTGTAAAACTTATTGTTGATGACCAAATTTTTTCTTCAAATACAAAATTAAATTACAATACACACAAAAAAAAAGTTTAATTTTTTTCCTTTAAACTAAGGAATGAAAGAAAAAACGAAAATAAGAATAAGAAACTCAAATAAATTATAATAAAAGAAGTCAAAAAATAATTTATGTATGAAAAAAATTAAAATATACCTTGAACATTGATAGAAGAATCATATATACCACAAAATAATTTTATAAAAAAAATTAGAAGTAATAAATATAAATTTAAAACTAATTTTTAACTTCCACTTAAATGAAGGGTATATGTGAGCAATTTTGTAACGGCAGGGGTATATGTGAGCTGTTTGTATAACGGTAAGGGCATATATGAGCCACTTTTATAACGAGGGGTATATCAGCTACAAATGACAAAGTTGAGGGGTATATCAGACCCTTTTCCCAATAACTTGTCCAAAATTACACTTAAGTCTCATAATAAAATATCTATATATGAGGGAAAAAAAACAGTCTGACTGTCTTTCTTTCTGTGAATGTCACGACCCAAAACCGGGCCGCGACTGGCACCCACACTTACCCTCCTATATGAGCGAACCAACCAATCTAAACCTTAACATTTCAATTTAATATCAACAGAAAATAATGCGGAAGACTTAAACTCATTAATAAAAAGACAATTCAATAACTTCTAAAATTCAACATCTATTATTCCCCAAAATCTGGAAGTCATCACCACAAGAACATCTATGATCAAATTACTAAACTAAGAGTATTCTAAGAAGCTAAAATAAACAAAAGCTAGTCC
>NC_028637.1:40576745-40577270 GCF_001406875.1 Solanum pennellii | reverse complement strand
TCGATCTTAGAAGGATCCACCATCACTCCATCCTTAGAAACCACGTGCCCCAAGAAGGACACTGAATCTACCCAAAACTCGCACTTGGAGAATTTGGCATAAAGCTTTTTCTCCCTCAACATTTCTAACACAATTTTCAAATGCTCCTCATGTTCCTTCTTACTCTTGGAGTATATCAGTATATCATCANTCTACTTCCAATCTCATAAAGTTATTAGCCAGAGTCTGAACCTCTCTAGCCAATGGGCGTGTAGAGGCTTGCAAGTGAGCTAAACTACCCATGCTCCCTGCTTTTCTACTTAAGGCGTCTGCCACAACATTAGCCCTTCCTGGGTGATACAAGATGGTGACATCGTAATCCTTCAGTAGTTCCATCCATCTCCTCTGTCTCAAATTTAAATCTTTCTGAGTAAAGACATACTGTAGGCTACGATGATCCGTGTATACTTCACACTTAACTCCATATAGATAGTGTCTTCATTGCTTTAATGCAAACACTACCGCAGCCAACTCCAAATCATGGGT
>NC_028637.1:40572013-40572148 GCF_001406875.1 Solanum pennellii | reverse complement strand
AATTATGTACAAAATCACATCATGCATGCACACAAATAAGCATATAGAAGGGTTTACAATACTACCCAATACATATCATTCACTATTAAGAGTTTACTACGAATAGCATAAACCATAACCTACCTCCACCGAAGA
>NC_028637.1:40534656-40571796 GCF_001406875.1 Solanum pennellii | reverse complement strand
TAATTAGACTTATTAACATTAACCCTCTAACTTTATAATTAAAGCAGGAAATAGTCCAAAACGCCCCTTGAATAACTAACAAAAATCTGACCCAGCCTAGGATTACGCAGCCTGTGATGGGCCGTCGTGCCTGCGACGGTCCGTCCTGCTGCTCCGTCATAGAGTTCAGAGACTAGATTTTTACCAAGTGTCTGTGACGGCCCGTCACGCCTGTGACGGTCCGTCCTGCCATTCCGTTACGAAGTTCAGAGAGTCGATTTCAGTACCCAAATTTCAGAATTCTAAGTGTTTTGGAACGAGACTCCCTCGACGGTTCGTCGTGCCCATGACGGTCCGTCGTGGGTTCCGTCGTCTCAGCCAGTTTTTCCAGAAATAAAATCTGCTGCTCAAAACAACTAAACAGGTCGTTACAAAGCCTCTATAAACTAAGATGAATGTTGGAACAAACACCACAAAATTCAATAAATGAAAATACTGGAAAGCATATAAATGTGTCCTCCAGAATGTAAGGAGGCTCACCACTCATTGAGTGCTCTACTGGATTATCGAGGCGCTAGATGATGCTGATCTTGGTTACCTACATCTGCATCATGATATGATGCAGACCAACTGTCATTAGTACATTGAATGTACGAGTATGCGAGTTGGAATTCTAACAAAACTTAAGCTTTAAAAGAGTAAGGAGGAACACTTACTTTTGCTCTGCTCAACTCATGAATAACATAAATTTATATAACTAACTCATTTCATTATATAGCAGTTTAAAGACATGTGAAATATAAAGAAAGTTATTTAAAACATGGCTTTAAATTCTATATATGTAAGGATACAATTAACTCTGATATGTATGAAAAATATAAAATAATCTGATGTAAACTCATAATCTTAATAAAAGGCATCATGCTTCCTCCTAATATCTACTCGTGCAATGCATGAATAAAGTCTCATACCCCCATTCATATGAAATAGAACCTCTTGAGGAGCCATGCAACTACTGCTGTGAGAGGTGCTCTAACCAACAACTATCTCTGTGAGCCTAAGTGATGATGCAACGTTTTACCTCATGCTGCAACGGATTCGTCTTCGCGTAAATCTTATCCAATTTCTGCAATGTAATAAGCACTTATCATAACTAAGCCAACTCCCAAGCTGTGTCCTATTGTTATTATTCTTAATTACTTGTTCGAATATCGATCTATCAATCTCTTAACATTGTCAAAAACCTAATACCTTGCTGAAAACTTGCACATATTGCATTAATCGTGTTTTCTCGTTTAGATGTTCAACAATCCAACTTCGATTTTGATTGTTTGATCGCAACTAGACATGTTATAATCTCTAAATGGTCCATGTAAGTCCATGAGATCCTCTATATCTTGAATATTCTTTGTTGTTTTACGCTAAGACATTTTTATGTCAAGGCTTCTTAAGTGTGTCGAGAACTCATCATTTGATACGGCAAAAAAGCCAATCTAATTTGCTTGGTGACTCAATTTACTAGACCAAATTGAATGAGTGAGGCATTTGGAGTAAATGTAGTTTGAGACACCATAGCTATGTTTTCACCACTAGTGACTTTTGTAAGAAAATAAGGATCGATGCTAAATTTATGATCCAAATCATGTATAGTAGGGATTTTTAAAAAGAAACTAGGATCGATCTTAGAGCTATAATAAAAATCATATGCATTGTGACATGCTTGTAACATTTCTCCGTAATGTATTATCTCTTATTGTAACAAGGGATCAATATGTTACTTTAGAGCTGATGTTAAGTTTTGATGATTTAACAAACTTAGGGATCTAACAAGGGACCCGATTCAGGAAATGGTCTTTTAGTATTGGCATTGATGAAAGGGGAATTAATGAATAAACTCAGCATTATAAAAATTTGTGTGTCTTCATCAAAAAAGAGGGTAAATATTATATTCTAGGTGTTTTGATGATCCTAACAAATGCAACGACTTGGTCCTTAGCAGAGTACCTCCGTCGAGATTCAAAGTGGTGCACAATTTTAAAGCTATATTTACATTTGTCTTATTAGGTTGAATGGTGAGATGTGTTGCGAACTTCACCAATAGGAAGGGCGGGCGAAGTTGTTTTTATAAGCACTACAAGAAAGTATGGATTTAGAAACAACTTTTTGGCAAAAACTCTAGTGGTGTTGCCTTATATCAATAAATTGCATGAACTTAATTTATTTGTTGGAATATCTTTTAAATTTTATTCAACAATATTTTTGTTGTTGTCAAATAATTTTATATTGTTGCTATATTCAATTATAAATATTAACAGTTTCAATATAAAGAATCGCAACAACATTTTTGTAACAACCATAATAACCTCGTCTAATTTTTGTAAATTGCAAGAATTTAATTAATTCTTTGCTATCTTATATAATATTTGATAAAATATTTTTTTATTATAGCTTATGTATATAATTTTGCAATAACATACACAAATTATACCCTAAGTTTAACTATTTTTTTCCAGTTTTCCGCCAAAACAGAGCGCGGTCAATTGTTTTCGGTCAAAAAACTCAGAACTGTTCCCCAAATTATAGCTGTTTGTTTAGTTTTCCCTAAAATTAAAGCTTAATTTTCTGTTCATTATGTTCTATAGAAATCTACGTTGTGGGAACTCTATTTTGAGTTTTCTATTTACTTTTTTTTGGTAATAAATGTGAAATATTACCATTGCAACAACAAGAAAAATTTACAGAACTAAGGAGCATCCAGTATCACCACCCCCTTCTAGGAAGGTTGCAGCAAGTATCTAGACCTCAATCAAACAAAAAATCAAACAAGCCATACCAACAATCTAGTTACAAATTCTAGACTATAAGTTAGTGCATCTATGACCTCTTCTGGAATAGTGAACCATATCTATCCTCTCCCTAATCTGCCTTTGGATCTGTGCTATAACCAAGCTCGTATTTCCATGTATGACCCTGAAAATCTTCATGTTCCTTGCTAGCCAAGTTTGATAAATCATAGCACCATAAATTGCTGCAACTACTTCCTTTTGGAACCTCTTGCATTTTATTCCTTAGAACCATTGATGATTTTGTATTACTCCCCTTTTTTTCAAGTACAAGCCTGAGCATGTAGAGAGAGCGACCCTTATTTCTGATATCCAGCCACATCTAGAAAAAAATGTAATTCTGAGTCTCTATTTCATTTTCCTCACAGAAGGAGCATGTAAGGTCATCAACTAAAATGTTTAATCTGGTCATTCTTTCCTTGGTAAGTATTCTATTTTGAGAATCAATACATAGGATCATTCTATGCTTTGGCAGCAGAATTTAATTCCATATAAGCTCTACTTCTCTAACTCTAGGCAACTGACCAAGTAAAGTAGTATAACTCTTGGAAACTGAATAATTTACCAGAGGGGGAGAGCTGGTACATTCCCCTGCAATACCAATGAATCATCTGCTTCTTAAGTGAGTTCAGCTTCCTCAAGTACTAACTACTGTCCACAGATGGACAATGATGCCATATTTGTGTACCATCCTTTATGTAAATTCATGAACCCATTTAACTCAAAGTAAGTCCAGTTCTTGCATCTTCTAACGTTTAGCCACCATATTTCTTAGTAGTACAGATTTTTTCCATGCTACTAGCATTATTTTCCTCTTCTCATCAGTTTCCCCCCCACAGGTAATACCAACATTTCTTGTCTACTTCCTTTAATACACTTTGAGGTAGTATACACAGCCCCCCAAAAATAATAGATAGAAAATAAGATAACATTTATGATTTGAAGTCGACCCGCACAAGATAGTTGTCTAGAATAAGTTGTGATCCTTGAGGTTATCTTTTCAACTAACTGATGAGACTCCATTTTACTCCATTTCATCACTTTTTAAAAAGTTCATTCTCATTGATTATCCTGTTCTTGGGAATGAATCGTTACTGTCTAAATTTACACAGTAAGATAAATGTAACTTTCTTTGAACCTCTTTGCTGCCCTTTAGATAATTTTCATTCGCAATCAATTATGAATATATTAATTTTTTGGTATTTTTTGTTTATCTAAGCATATGGTTAAGTCTTTGTTGCGTTTTTGTCAAATATTCATTTTTCTATCTTGAATTAAAATGTTACTTGGATCAATATTGTAAAGTTATTTTCTATTTTACTTGGTCGATTAAGAAATATTTTGTGTAAGTGTATATATGTTTGTGTTTGTTTAACTTTTCTTTTCTCTTTTGGGTATTTGTAAATTTTTATTTTTTGTAATCAAAATTAGTGATGAATGGCTCAGTACTGTAAATGATTTTATGATTTTTGAATGCATTGAGCTTTCTCTTTTAGTTCATAGTGTGCCTAATTTAGAAATTGGCATCATAGATTCTAATGATTTGAGAATTGGGGTTTATTTTGAGGAAGATATGATTGAAAGATTTTGTTTGGGAGTTAGCTACATTATATTGACGATTGTATTTGATGAACTCAATACCCATTTCAACATTTTTCGCCATCAATCGAAACTGTCTTTTCCATTTACAAGACATATTGTTTTATAAGTTTAAGTACAGTTGTTTGGCATTCTAAAAATCCATACTGGTTCAGGATAAACTAGGTTTACTCTATTACTAGGTATCTTTTAACTCTTGACTTGTGGATCTATCGGAAACAAATTCTTTACCTCTGAGGTAGAGGTAAGGTATGCATACATTTTATCTTCCCAAAACATTAATTCGTGAGCTTATATTGAGTGTTTGTTGTAGTCAATTATGATTATATTTTATTCTCGAGTATTTGTGTTAATTTTTTAATTCTTCACGGAACAACGTGAACTAAAACATAATTAGAAAAAAAAAGGGCATTGTAAATGCATACCCAGAGGGTAATGGAGAAACTAGTGTTTGGTGACGTAGTTGATGTTCTCCTATCATTGAAAGTATTTAGAAAAGTCACTGGTGTTCCATGCCAATGGTTTTTGTGTGTAGATTCTCTAATTGGTGAGATTAAATAAATTGGTACAGATAGACATTATTTATAGGAGTCTTTGATTGGGGAGTAAACATATTTCTTATCTTTTTTCACTAGCATTGGGGGTCTTGGCTAATTTGCATGCACAATACCACATAATTTATCTATCAAGGTTAGAACAAATGGAAATTGTTTTTTGTGTTTTTATCTATATAGGGATTTAAACTTGAAACCTCATGATGCAACCAACTTTATTGACAACTCAGCGAAACACTTGAGTGCTTGTTGTTTAGGCTTCTTATGTAGTCAAAATGAGGACAAGGGATACTACTCAATACTATTATGTTCACGTTATCTAATTCTTGTTCGAATGTGAATTATTCTTTGAATAAATTGAAAGTATATGTGATTCTGGATTAAAAGGAACTAGCAGCGTCTTATTGTTGATTCATTTTTTGCCGTCGAATATGGTATAATGTGGTAATTAAAACGTACTGGTAGTGTGTAAGTTTCTTCATTTTAGAATTTTGTGGAGAGTTTTACAAGAGGGGTCTTATTTAGAGGAAGGTTAGATAAAAAGTTATGTATTGGGCCGAACCCAACAACTTTTGTCAAAACCTTATATTTGTGTTACAAAATTCACTATATATGAATATAATTTATCCATAATCCCGTGTAAGCTAACATTTGTTAGAATGCAGAATCCATAAACTCATGTTTCTTACTTCACCCTCTGTTTTATTCAGAAAAGGATTCTTTAATGTGTATATTCTTCTATGTCTATAACTTGATGTACCAAATTAATTGAATTTCTTAACTGTAACTTTGTATTGATTAATTATTATGGCTTCAAAGAGTAACTTTCTCCACCATCTGCAAAAACCAAAATCTTTGTACATAACACCAATATACTATTCTATTATTCCTTACAGTGGAGCTTGCAAAACATGTTGTGGGTTATTCTATTGAAGCGGATTTTTTCTTGTCAAACTCTGAAACGGAAGAAAATGAAGATACAATTAAATTTGCAAGAATGTTTAGAGATTTTCTCATCCAAATAAGAGACAACCTTCTCTGGAGTTTATTACATTCTCCAATTACTTCCATGGAAGGACCGTTGATGTTGTTTCTTTGGTAAGCAAAGAAAATTACCGGTCACCTTTTGAATCGGTAATGGAAGGGTTACTTTCCTGGAGTTTTGAAATGTTCTAGCACAAAATAAATGATTCAAAGTGGTAAAATATTTTCATTTATGCGCAGACATGTATGGTTGCCAATAATTTTCTAGTTTTTTCAATGATTATGCCTAATCATTATTAGGCTTGATAATTAATATAAACAATTCCCTCTTCCTATTCTAGTCCAAAAACATAATCACCTTCCAGATCTTGCAAAAATTAAAAATCAACACGTCGCCAAATACTTATCCCCTAAATATCGATCACATTAATTAATTACTCACTCCATTACCCTTCTTTCCATATAATCTAACCAACCCATCCCAAGAGAAGCAAATAACAAAAAGAAATAGTGAAATATTATTTTGCGGTTACTACTACAGGTTTGTCACACCACTACATATCCACATTGAGAATTTTGAAGTGCTTACCATAAAACAATGAAAACAGTCGTACCCCTGTATCAATCCGTGCTCCTTTCCTCTAATCATTGTTAAAAGTGAGAATATGGATTCAGAATATTGCAATCATCAGAACTTCTGAAAAAATAAAACTTAAAATACTTGCATGACATTAGGTTATTTTTTACTTTTAATACTATGTTAACTTTCTTTGAACAAAGGAATCATAGTTGCATGTAAAATGATTTAACTATGAATTATATATTTGTCTATGGTAGGATTGACTATGAATGAACTAGAGATTCTAGCATGTCTTGGTAGCAAAGCTCGGAAAACTGCTAGTAGCGACAATGCACTTGTTGTAAGTCCATTGCAAATTAGTCTACTTTATCTGAGTAATTATACCTTGTTTCTCCCCACCATATCTGTTCAAAATATGTGTTTGACTGCTGAAACATAAATTTCAGTAGCTAGGTATTCATACATGTATATTTGTATATCCTGAGATGTGGCACGGAAAAGCTCTAGGGGTTGGAGAATATAGCTTACCGCAACAGTCTTTGAGTAGTTTCAAGTATTTCGTCTAGTATAGTATTATGTGATTTCTTCTACTTTTTAAATTCATATTTGTGCATTTCTCTCTTAATTTATCAAAATTTAACTAAATTTATCTTTTATTTGCAGGATGAACATGTATAATTCAACTCCGCTGCAATATAATACAATTGGAAGAAGATTATCATTAAAAACATAAGTATTANTTGACCTTTTCAAATTTATATAGTTTTTATTGAAATGTTTATGCATTTTTTAAGAAGAAATTGTATTACATATGTAGTAACTATCATAAATTGTTGCTAAAGGTGTATGCAAAAATATTTGATTTATTGCAATAAAAATTCTTGTTTCCAAAAGTTTTTCTAACCGATTACTAATCAATTTTTGCCATGTTTTTGTAAATACTAATATTGTTGGTAAACAAATTAATTTATGGCAATTTTGTTATGAGTTTTTATATGCCACAACTATATGCATGTAAGGCAACAATATTTTTTGTTGTGTTAAGGGAGTTTTTGGCAACAATATACTCTGTTGTTGCAAACTCTTTTCGCATCAGCGTTTATTGAACTACATGGAACAACATTTTTGTTGTTTCCAAAAGTACTTTTAGCAACAATAACCAATATATGGCAGTAAAAAAAGTTGTTAGTAAATGGCTTTTTTCTTGTAGTGAAGTGGTCAAAACCAATGTTGGTGGCTGATATATACAACAATAAATAAACAACATAATTCATTCAAAAATAGGGAAAGTTAGAAAATATTTTTCAAGAACTCAGAAAGAAGAGAATGTAGCAAGGGTCCTAGTCCAAGAAAGTCTACATACGAGGAAAGGACGAAAAGATAGCTGTCAAAAGGCTGCCAACTCTGATGTGGTTGTTGTGCAGCCTTTCATGAAAGCAGTTTTTTTTGCCAATGGCCTTGTCCCTAGGATTTGTGTACATTTTATATAGTCTCTTCTCAAAAATACAAACATAAGATTCAGCAAACAAAAACATGAATTTTCAGTGATAATTCATACGCTTGAAAAGAAGGTCATCTTAAAGGAAGAAAAATATTTATGCTCAACAAAGGGACATGATACAGTGTCGAAACATCTTTGTTGATTTTGAGTTTTCTGTCTATCATTTTATAAGTTTTTGGATCTTGAAACGTCTCAAGTACACAAGCAAAGACCATCTTAGTGTAGTATTCTCCAAAATAACACCATATCTGATTGAGTTGCATGTGTCATAGTGTCTTAAGAGTTAGACTATAGTTTGTACATTGTAAATTTATTAATAATATATAAAAGATTAAGACCTCTTTTTCAGCTTGTAAAAGTATAAATTTGCTAGGGGTAACTAATTTAGCGGGTAGTGTTGTATCTGCTTAGTGAAAATTCTAAGTCATCTAGAAGCTAGTTCAGTTAGTGGACAGTCTTGTATCTGCATAGTTAAAGTTTAAGTTATCTAGGTTTGATAAATTAGTAGGCAGTGTGGTATTTGCTAAGGCTCTGTAAGTAATATGGTTTTTACTTAGCCTCGAGATTAATAGCTTAATCTCATTTGGTGTTGTATCTGCATTTCACTCTTTTTGAAGAGATTAGTGCAACTAATCGAAAATTCTGTGAGACAGGTTGTGATTTTACTCCTTTTAGCGAGGTGGTTTTCATTAAAACATCTAGTGTTTTCTCGTATTTATTGTTTACTGTTTAATTACTATTATTACTTAGTCAACGCACCTGGACTGCTGACTCATAGTGGATACACATACTCTATCATTTTGTATTAGAACAGGTGATCTCTAGCTAATCAACACCAAAGAGAGATTCATGTAGAAATATGGATGCTCCACTAAATATTGAAGAAGGACAAACGTCAACAAGACCACCATGTTTCAATGGAAGATCTATAGTTGGTGGAAGACTAGGATGCACGACTTCAATTCCTTATCTCTAAGGACCGCGGGTTTTGGGTATCGAGTTTTATGGACCTTTTATCCCAACTACTAAAGTGAAAGATGGAGATATTGCCATAGTTGTTCCCATGAGTCATCAATAGTACAACGAGGCAGACAAAAAAAATATCAAGAAAAGTTATAAAGCTAAGAAGTTGTTAGTGTGTGGTATAGGTGATGAAGAATAGAATCACATTTTTTTCATGTGTTATCCTTCATAACAAATGAGCTATGATATTTGGGAGAGCCTATCTATCATTCTAAACAGTTAAACCCATCCCAAGTCATTGGAAATCAAGCAGCCTGCCATCACTAAAGTAAAGGACCCGAAAAAACAAATGATAGATGCTCTAATTGGTAACCTTAAGACCCATGAATTGATTAGAGACCAAGACACTACAGAGAATTATGTAATGAATATAGCTCTTAAGATCTCATCAAGTGAAATCTCCAGTGAAGAGGAGGATATGTCTTTTCTAAAAAAAATTATTCCAAATAATCGTGAGAAACCATGGAGATTTTAAAAGGGAGGAAACCCTCTCCAGGATGCAAATACAAGTGACCTATGTCACAAGTGTGGAAAGGCTGGACTCTTCATGAGAGACTGTCTTATTCTAAAGGCTAAAAGAAAGAGTATCAAGGATCTGAAGGTGAAAAGTATAGAAGAAGGGACCTGGTACCTTTGAAGAAATCAAGAAAATTTCATCTAACTATATTGTGAAGAAAGATTTTGTTGTCTGAGGGAAATCCTCAAGTAAGTAAGAAGAATCCGAATGTCCTGAAAATGCATCCATGCTAGGCTGTTAAAGACGATGAGAATGTGTTTGATGGAATGTTCAGATTTATGGCAAAATCTGATGACGAGGAAGGTGAAGAAAAGGTAATTATCCTTGACATTAAACAAAATTTTAATGTTTGTTCTGTTAGAAGGTTGAGAAATCTAGCTAATATTCTAATAAACTCTGTTGTAGAGTTAACAACTGGAAAGGGACACAATGAACAACAGTCTACACAAGTGTAGTGAAGAAAAGATACTATTGGTTTTTCACATGTCTATCATCGAGGAAGAACTGACAGTTCTAGAGACCGAAAATCTAAACCTCAAGGAACAATTGAGCATAATGAATGAGAAGTCCGGCAAAAAAAGGGAGAGGCTAGTAGTTTGCAAATAGAGCTAGAAGCGATCCTGAACAGTGTTGAAACCAGACATGCTCTAGCCCTGGAGACTATAATCAGATGGAGAAGGATTTGATCCATCTTCGAGAACAACTGAAAAATTCTAAAATGGACCAGCTCTACCAAATTACTTGCTAACACCACTAGTAAAAGTGACTATAATAAGAATAGGTTAGGTAGCGTGAATATAAGTCCTCCCTACAATCCCCACAATAGGTATTTCTGTGTGTCAGATAACATATTATGTCTTCACTGTGGTCGCAATGGTTACCTAAAAAGGTATTGCCCAGCTAGGAAAGCATCTCGGATAAGGTGTCAGTCAACTTTAGACAGAAATTTAACCAGAACAATGGACCTACTCCTATATCTAATTACTCTAATCTGAAAAAGATTATTTGGCCTCATTGGAGAAGAAACACTCTCATTATTCCTCTATCCTTACTGGAACACAGATTAAATGGGTTCTTAAGTTAAAAAAAATAATCTTTGTTGTAGGGAAGTGGAGGAGTTAGTAGTCACTGATGGTTCATGGACAGCGGATGGTCGAAGAATATGACTGGAAGGAATGGAAACTTCCTCTCTATCAAGGTACTTCAACAGGGAGGTGTCTCGTTTGGTAATGGAAAATGGGTATATTCTTGGTGTTGGAAGAAGTGGAAAATCGGTTGCACACTCAATCGAGAATGTATACTAAGTGGACTAAAATATAGTCTCCTAAATGTGTCACAAATTTGTGATTAAGGCAATGAAGTCAGATTTCTATCTGAAAAGTATATTGTTACCATTTTGTCAACAAATGAAGTGATCTTGATGGCTAGAATGAGAAAGAACATGGACCTGGTTCGTGGCCTATCTAACCTAAACTTCGGTAATGACAAGGTGTGCGAATATTACGTCCAAGGACCAGATCATCATTCATCCCAAAGAAGCTAATGAAGACAATGTTGATTTTGTTCAAACCGATTATGGGAATTGTTAATCTTAGACTAAAGAAGTTTATCAAACTTAGTTTGTAAGATGAAAAGGGTGACATTCGGTTGCCCGACAAGCTGACAGGTTGTCCAAGTTCCCCTTCAACAATTGTTTCAAATAGGTTCTGTTGAAATCATTAGTAGAAAAGCATGATGCAAAAATCAAATTTTTTCTTGGAGCTGCAGATCAAGAAAACTTCTAAAGATACCAAGTTTTCATGAAATGTAGAACAAGATATTGAAGACGTTTCATATAATGGATGACAAGACAATTGACACTCCCCTGGGAACCAACTCGAAGTTGGATGCAAATAAATCTGTTCCCTATGTAAAAGATACATGTTTTAGTTATTATGCAAGATTCTAAGCTTGTCAAATAGAATCACATTAGAAGGATGCTAAGAGAATCCTATGACTTTTGGTGAAGATTGAGACCTGATTGTACTTTATCCATCAGGATATTTTGTGGTGATTTAAGAAAATGGTAATGTTAATTATGTTGGGTAATAGAAAGGGAACAAATGCCTCATTTTATTGGCTCGTATCTCATTCATGAAGAAACGCAAAATTTTGTTGTTCTTTCAACAACTGAGGCAAGGTATGTAGCATATGCATGCTAGCATGCTCAACACATGTGTATCAAGCAACCTAGTGAAGTTCTTATAGTGGTTATTAATATTATTCCTCTTGTATGTGCTGTCACGAGAGCTCTCACTATGGCTAAGAAAATAGTCCACCATAAAAGGAATAAGCATATTTATTTGACAAACGAAATATCAACTTTTAGTTATGTAAGATCAAAGATAAGATCAATGATTTCATTACAAAAGCTCTGACGAGGGACCTGGTTAAGATACAAAAATTGAAGTTGGGGAGTCTAAAACTAAATTGAATGGATCCTGCTTCCAGCAATCAAAACATTCATGACTATGCAAAGGGAGCAGGTGTCTTTGATTTTCAGATATGTATGTTTTAGAAAGTTTAGTCTCACACATGTTTTAGGTATATACAAATGGTAAAAGGATGAAGGAAAAAGAAAGTCAACATAGATCTTGAAAATCACATCCAAACAACGGATAGGGACTCGGTCCTACTCAAAGGTTATCACTCTGAACATTGCATTTTGAATTATGCATGAAAAACTTTTGAAATTTCCACATTTTTGTCATTCAGGTATCTGATCTAATTTCAATCATTTGAGTACTAAAATGACACTTTCTTTCACTTTCTTTATACGTCATATTTCTATCCATGTCCCAGAAATATTAAAATCCCCTTTCAAAATTTAAAGTTTTTCAAAACCATGCTTTCTCCTCTCTAAAAACACTTCAAATGTTTAAATATATTGTTACCAATGTAGAATTCTCAAATCAACAAAAGTTTTTAGTATGAAGAGAGACCAGGTCCAACAAAAAAGGAAGGTAGAAAAGATGATGATCAAAAAGGAAAAGAGTTCATATTCTTAGCACTCAAAGAATTCTACTTTGGACGTTGTCTGAATTATTAAGAAAATGAAAAAAAATGAAATTATAAAAATAGGAATGAAATGGTTACTTTGTTATTGACCTATTTAACTTGGTGGCCTTGAGTAAGTTTGATTTTATCAATCTTTCTGTCATGAGAAACTCAGGCTTGTGTTGGAAGCTTTGACAATTTCTATTGCTAACCGGGATACTGAAATAGTTCATCTAAAAGCTTAGGTTCTAAAACAGTAAATTAGAGGGACCAGGTTAAGAAGAATTTGCTTCTATAATGATTTAACATGAAGCTCCAGCAGCAAAGCATGCTGAACTTTAGGAGATGGTTCTGAAAAAAATCATGCTAAGGGATCTTCTTTAGTAATCTTAATCTTTTAATCCCTCTCGTAAGACATCCCACTCTCCTTAAATTGCCATGTAATTCCTCATTCTTGTTTTTAATACAAATCAGCGCTTGTTGCATTGGTTCACATTCATAGTAATATTTGCAATATTTTGATTGCTGATCTTTTATTTATCAAAGAAAAATACCTTGTTTTTATTGACTTCTCTCAATACTTTATGAAGTTTTCCCATGCTCAGTTAATCGAAGTGGCCATGAATTTGCTTGAACTACATTCTGGCAATTTGGTTTACTCTTTAACAATTTTTAAGATGTCAAAAGGAGGAAGATTGTTAGGGTATGAGATCAATTATGACAACCAATGATGACATGGACATGACAATATATGGAAGAAGTGCTACTTGAAGACGACATAATCATGCCGATAGGGAGAAGAAGTGATACTTGAAGAGGATATGATCGTGTCGATAGGGGGAGAAGTTGAAAAAGTTTGTCATCATCAATAAAGGAGGAATTTTTATTTTGTTGTTGATGTGATGTTTTGATGATTTAAAAAAACTCTGGAATGATACAAAAAGGGACAAATCTAGTTACCTTAAGAGGCATGCTCTTAAGGGGGAAGAATGTGAATAAATCTATTATCATCAAAAGAGGGAAAATGTTACTTAGGAGCTGATGCTATGTTTTTATGATTTAACAAACTTAGGGATCTATCAAGGGACCATTTCCAGGAAAAGTTTTTCTGCTATTGAGTGTAATGAAAAAAGGAAATGAGTGAATAAACTCAATATGATAAATATTTGTGTGTCTTCATCAAAAAGGAAAAATTTCTATTCAAGGGGTTTTTAATGATCCTCACTAATGCAGGGACCCAGTTCTTGGTGGAGTACCTCCATCTAGATCCAAAGTGGTGCACGTCTGTAAATCTATCTTTACAACTGTCTTGTTAGAATGGTTGGTGAGATATGCAGCGTACTTTATCAATAGGAAGGGCGGACAAAGTTGATTGTTTAAGCTTTCAAAACCCATGTTGGCAATTGATATATACAAAAATAAACGAACAACATTATATATTCAAGAAGAGAGAAAGCTAGAAAGTTATTTTCAATAACTCAAGCAATAAAGAACTCAGCAAAAATTGTGCGTATGAGAAAAGGACGAAATGACAGTAGTCAAAACGCTTCAAACTTTGATGTGGTTAGTGCACAACCTTTCAAGACACTGGGCATTCAACAAATCGCCTTTTCCCAGGGGTGTTTGTCCATTTTGATATAGTCTCTTCTACAAAACGCAATCTCAAGATTCAACAAAAAAAATTAGATTTTCTCCGAAAACATCTTGTTGAGATTGAGTTTTGTGTCTATCATTTTATACGTTTTTGCATCTTGAAAGTCTCAAGTACACAAACAAAGACCATCTCGGTTAATGCTTCTCCAAAATCACACAAGGACCTGATCAAGTTGCAAGTGTCATAGTGTCTTAGGAGCAATACTTCATTGCTTACATTGTAAATATGTTCCTAATCCATAAAGGATTCAAATCTCTTGTTCGGTTTGTAAAAGTCTAAATTTGTTAGCGATACTAATTTAGTAGGCAGTGTTGTATCTTCTCAGTGAAAATTCTAAGTCATCTAGTAGCTAGTTGATTTAGTTGGAGGTATTTTATCTGATTTGTTAAAGTCTACGTTATCTAGGGTTGATTCTTAGTGGGGAATGTGGTATCTGCTTAGGATCAACAAGTAACAGGTTATTACTTAGCCTCGAGATTGGTAGCTTAATCTCATTTGGCGTTTTATTTGTGTTTAAGTTTTTCTTGAAGAGATTAGTGAAAACTATTGAAAAACTTGTGGGATAGGTCGTGGTCTTACTCTTTTGAGAAAGCAGGTTTCCACCTAAATTGTTGGTGTTTTCTTGTGTTCATTGTTTACTCCTTATTACGATTATTACTGAGTCAAGTGACCAAGTCTGTCGACTGATAGTCGACACACGTATTCAACCAATGGGGTCAATTATCCCTTCCTAATCATTTACATCATGAATATCTTTCCATTTGTATACTTGTTTTGTTTCATTGATATGCAATTAGTTTCCTTTCCTCTCTAGCTTTCACATTTTATATATGGAGTAATTTTTCGGAGAAAACGTTAAATTTTGAAGAGTTTTTAGCAGTATTTTTTCTGTTTCTTTGGCCAAAAAAGAAGCTAGTACTATATGGAATGGAATTTTGTTTGGTTTTTATTTATTTGCGAAGAGAATTATTCTACAATAAGTAATGATCAAAAGATGCTCATGATAGAAAGCAACCGTTCGAAAAAGGAGTGAAAATTACTCCTTAATTAGGCGAATCCACATAGAAATGGGAGAAGAAAGTTAGGGACCTTGTAAGAACAAGTTCAAACAACCTTTGACACACCGTGTTGAGTTAAAATCCGAGGGACTAATCCATGCAGTCCAATAACTAAAAAGGACAATACCTTAACAATTGGACCGGAGCCGTTACAATTGAGCCCCAACGTTGAGGTCTAGGCGTTAGACGATGCGTGATGTATGAATGAAACGTATGTCACATATTTGAATCTATTGTAGACAAAATGCATGATACTATTTAAGAAAGAAGGGGTATAGGGACGATCCCACTATCCAATAATAAGCAAAAAGGGGGAGAGGAACGATCCCACCATCCATCGAGCTTTAAATGGTGTGTCAATTGTCCCTCTTAGGATTTTCTTGTTGCAAAAATAAAGAAAAGAAAGATTTGAAAAACTTATATCGATATGAAAAGTAGTTAATACATATCAAATACTAATTGACAAACTTATATAAACTTGAAAACAAGAAGAAATCTATACTAACACATCAAGTAAATGCAAGTAAGCCTCAAAATTATGGATATATGTGAGTTTATGTATATTGAGCAATGTTATAAGAACTTATAATAGCAAAAGCACCCAAGCTATCTATGTCGTTTATTTTTATGATAATTTTCTTATCAAATGCATAGTAACAATCTTGTGTTATATCACCATAATGTATTGCCTCTGCTTGTGACTGGGGATTGATAGGATCAAACATCCATTCCCAATCATTTCGACCATGAATATTTTTCATTTTTATATCCTAATTTTGTCTCTCCATCGTCATAGACATTGTTGTTTTCCTTCAAGTATCTCTGCTATAGTAAACCACAAGTTATTCTTGGATATAACCTTTATTTTTGAAAGGTAATTTCTACTTGTAATACTTTTTCTTGGATCATGGAAAAAGAATGTAGTCAGTTAGATTACAAGTCTTGAGAAAAAATATGTTTGGTTTTTGTTCAATTGAGGATAAAGATATACTAGTTTGGGATATGATCATTATACTGGTAGATAAAATTCTTAAGAGGGAAAAGAGTCTGATGTACCCCTCAACTTTTTTATTTAGAGTTCATATACCTCCTTCTATAATGACTCATATATACTCATATTGTTAGACAAATGACTCACATATATCATTTTGTTCTCACACATTTTTTTACTTGTATACTTCAACAACTATTTTAAATTTATTTTTTGATGGTCAAATTTATTCTTTTCACTTATTTCATTATAATCTTTATTATAGATATTCTAAAATGAAATTCCAGATATAAATGCTAAATTAATTGCAATAGAAAAAATAATATTTTTCTTTTTTCTCTTTTTTTTGGCATCCACTATTCTTTCTTTTTATTTCATTTATTTTACTCTAAAGAATAAAAGAATTTTGAAATACAAAAAAGAAACTCAAATAATATTTATCAAAGAAGTAAAAAAATAATTTATATGTGAAAACATAAAATATTAAAATTAATTTTTATCATTTTTGTAACGGTAGGGGTGTATATGAGCAAATTTTGTTATGTAGGAGCACATATGAGCTACTTTTATAATGAGATATATCAAATCGAAATGACAACATTGAGAGGTGTATCATTATCTTTTTCCTTCTTACAATGAAGATATCCTAGTATGGGATCATATAATTCTTATCTTTTTGTAATTTCATTATATTGGAATTAACAGCATTGTCTTTAGCGACAAATAAAGGAATATTGCAACAATAATATACTTGTTGCTAAATATTTGGGATAATGCACAAGTATCCTCTCAGCCTATGCCCGATATCCCAGAGACACACTTATACTAGACTAAGGTCCTATTACCCCCATGAACTTATTTTATAAATAATTTTCTACCACTTTAAAGAAATACGTGACACTATCTTGTGCGTCCAGCGTGTGTTGATATTTTTTTCAAACTAGTGCCATTCTACCACTGAATATGCTTAATAATCTTGATAGTACTATACTATTTTCATTTTCGTAAAAAGGTTAGTTATATATGCTATTGTTATTTTGGCTAAAAGATTTCAAATTTTGTGGAGCAAATTTAAAAACATAGAGAATAAATTATAATCAGACCAAATTTTCTTTTGATTTAAGAAACTAAAGAATAAGAAGAAGAAAGTAGAGAAAAGAGAGAAGAGAGAAGAGAAGTCTTATCATTTCTCCTAAGGGTTGATTTTATGAACAGGACCGCCTTTGGTCCCCAAGTAAGATTTCTAACCATACCCTAAAAGGACCTCATATAATAGACATTCACTATAGTACACACTTTATAACACTCCCCATGAATGTCTAATTCATAAATGATGTGTCTCGTCAAAAACCTTACTAAAAAAACTTCTAAAAAGGAAAAACTCCAGTGAAGGAAAAGAGTACACATATCTTTTAATACGCATCTATTATGCCTCATCAGAAATCTTACAAGGAAAATCAAGTGGTAAAAAACCTCATTAGGAATAAAGCGTAAAACGTGTATTTACACCCCCTAATGAGAACATCAATCCATAGACATGAATCTTTCCATTCCAATATTGTGCACCATCTCCTTGAAAGGTGCAGTTGGTAGATACTTGGTAAATAGGTAAGCCACATTGTTACTTGAACAAATCTTTTGCACATGTATATTAACATTCTTTTGGAGTTCATGCGTATAGAAAAGCTCTGGTGAAATATGTTTTTTTTCTATCTCCTTTAATCCTCCCTTAAGTTGTGCTATGCCTGTTGCATAATCTTCATATAAAGTGGTGGGTATTTTATCACACTTCAAACAACATTTTTGTCAAATGAGATTTATCAAAGATATTAACCACACACAATTAATACTTGCTTCATGAATAACTATTGTCTCAGCATGATTTGAGGAAGTGGTTATGATGAGCTTCTTTATAGATCTAGAAGATATGTTTTCGATCAGATAAATATCCTCTATCAGCATAACCAACAAGATTGGGACTACAACTGTGAGAATGAAATAAGCCCATATCAGTTGTCCCTTTAAAATATCCCAATATGCATTTGATCCTATTTCCAATGTTTCCTAGTAGGAGAAGAACTATGTACATTGCTAACAAATTAACATGAAATGCTATATCATGCACTGTAGTAATAGCAAGACACATTAATGCACAAAATGCACTAAGATATGATAATTCAGAACCAATAATTTCCTCATTCTTTTCTTGAGGTTGGAATGGTTCCTTATTCCCATCAAGTAAACGAACAAACATCGGACTACTTAATGGATCACTAAAAAAACCTAACTTGCAAACAGAAACAAAATTTAATAGATTATTAACCAAAATGTTACTAACTAAGTATTTTCAGTTGGTAAATACGACGGGATGAAATGGCGCTAAATTTTAGCAATATTCTATCATGGATTACCAACTGAAATATTACTAACGCACACTTTTTGTTGGTAATATTACAAACGAAGTATATACCGGTTGGAAAAATATAACAAAAAAATGATTGATATAATTTATTAATATACTACCAATGAATTACTAACAAAGATTTACCAACGAAATATTTTGTTGCTAAATTTACAAATCAAATATAAATGTGTTGGTAAATTACAAACAAAATGTAATTTGTTGGTAAACTTGCAAATCAATATATAATTACTTGGAAATATTGCCGACGAACAAAGATTGTAGCTAGTAAATTAGTAACATCATTAAAATAGTTGGTAATATACCAACCAATCATTAAAACATTCGTAAAATTTACCAACATATTAATTTTTAGTTGGTAATATTACATATGAATGTTTAGTTGAATAGTAACTATTACCAACACTGATAAAATTTATTGGTAAATTGTTATTTATTAAATTTATATGAATAGGTTGTAAATTTACTAACTGAAATTCAATTTTGTGCTAAATTATTTTCTAGTGTTGAGGCTTTCATATTAAGCTTAAGTCATTAGGTGCTTAGCTTAAAATATTTTTTTAAAAAAGTTGACTTTGTTCAATATTTATGATAAATGTGCTCGGAGTAGAACTCTGTCATTGTCATTATCTTCAAAGGTAATTTTTAATCTAATAGGAAGGTTTGTTCAAGTTTTGTTGCTTGTGTTTTTTGTTTGTGCTGATAGATGTTTTAAATCTTATATTTTGGACAAAATTTGACTTTAGTCAATATTTCTGTTAGCATGCTCAGATGAGAATTCCGTTAGCAAAATTAACTCCAAAGGTCATTTTTTATCTAGTTGGATAGTTGGTTTGAATTTTGAGGCTTTCTTAGCGTGTTCCGTTATGTGTTTAACTTATAAATTATTGCCAATATATTTGATAAATGTGCACAGACGAGAATTTCGTCAGTGCAGTTAGATGCGGAAGGTCATTTTTGATGTAATAAGATAGAGGGTTCAGGATTTGATGCTTCCATTAAGATTATGTTTTGGCCAAAATATCACTTAAGTCAATATTTTTGGTAATTGTGCTCAAATTAAAATTTGTTATCACGGTTAGCCATATAAATTTTGTTTGGTCTCATAGGATTGTTGGTTCGGGGTTTGAGACTTTTATTTTCACTTTTTGTCGTTAAGCGTTTTAACTTTTAACTTTTGGCTAAAATTTGATTTGGATCATTTTTTAAGAAACATGCTCAAATTTGAATTTCATTAGCGCATTAGCTTTGGAAGGTCATTTTTCGTCTTATTGGATGGTTTGTTAATGTTTTGAGCTTTTCATATTCAATTGTATCTTTAGACGTTTTAACTTTTGGCCTAAATTTGGCATTGATTGACATTTTTGTAAATGTGCTCTGATGAGAATTTCGTTAGCACAATTAGCTTTCGAAAGTCATTTTTATATGTAGTAGGATGACCGTTTCAGTTTGTGAGGCTTCTGCTTTCAATTTGTGCCGTTTTGTTGTTTTAACTTTGAAGTTTTGTACAATATTTAGATTTGGTCATATTTTTGGTAAACGTCCTCAAATTAAAAATTCTAATATAATGATATGTATCATATTGAGGTTAACTTAACTTCTTCTCGTTGATTTTAGATTGTTTCTTTAAAATATGATTTATAAAATTGATATTAATTATTTTTTGAATTGAATTCACACGCTTATATTTTTAAATGCAATAAATTAATAAATATTTTACTATTTAACTATTATTCTGTTAATAATATTTTGAACATATTTTAAATTAATTAATGTCACGTCCCGAGATACCCCCGAGACACGGACACGGAACCTAGGACCACAAGTGATCCCAAGCTAACCCTGCTGGCATGATCATGAGCATTCTAAAGATAATAAACTGATGCAGAAGCTAAATTATACTTAATCTGAAAAAATGGGGAGTACCCATATTCTATAACTAAGATATTTGAAAACAATTAGTTTTATACAAAGGAAATATTAACTCAATACTAAGTTGAATCTAACTATGTCTGAAATAAGCCTCTAATCTGGATTAGAAATACCGGGACAAGCCCCCAGCTAAATCTAGCAAAAACTGAAAGTATATGACTAAAGACTGAAATGACACTCATTATGTTCTCCTACGAGAATGAGGATTCACCACTGAATATGCTGAACTAGAGATCGAAAATCGATCTATGCGTAATCTGGATGCTGAGAACCTGAACCTACATCACGAGAAGATGTAGCGCATGTATGCATCAGTACTTGAAAGGTACTGATCATGTAGGATAGAGTAAAACAGAAATAAAACATGACTGAACAATCATAATAGCTAGTATAATAATCTGACATGATAAACTGAATTATGAGATAACTTGATACAATGACCAATTTACAACATGCTGAAGCTGAATACCTAATATACTGATAAATGGTCAATGCAGAGAGTCTGACCGATCTGTTGGAGCTACTAATGACCGATAATAAAACCACATGAGCTAAATGTGGAGTCCAATGTATACTCCCCATCGAGAGGACCCAATATACCCTGCCAAAGGTATAAAGGCATGTTGGCGTGATCACTAAACTGATTGCCCACAGAGGGGACTTACAACCTACATGTCTAGTATTTTTGGGACTAATTGGGTACGTTGAACCCTAGTCCAACTCTATATTATGCGACTCCCACGAATTCTGTAAATTTACTAATTATGTCTGAATTTTAGTAAATACTGGATAGCTCGAAACTGAACATGCAAACTGAGAATGCAATATTTAATCTAATATGATTCATTAAAACTTAGTCATGTATAACTGAATAACTTAAATATCTAATCTACCATATGTAATTCAAGGACTAAAGTAATGCAATGCTAGGGTTCTAAAATTCATGTGATAATCTTAGTAATAACATGATAATATGATTTGAAACATATATTTAATAAATTCATGAAATTCTATCAAAGTTCTAGAAACCCTAGGTCTAAGCATAATATGAGAATCAAGAATCTGACTGAAAACTAGGGACCCAATGGGTGAAAGGAACCCACTAGTGAAAGCCCACATACCTGGTGATGAAATCCACGAAAAAATACTTAAGTTTCAAGGCTGGAACTGCTGGAGCTTGTGGCGTTCTTGAACTAGGGTTCTTGAGATTTTTCTCCTCTTTTGCTTCTAATTTCTAAGTTTTGATTTAATGATTTGACTTAGATATGTTTTAATTATGTTTCTAGGATTAAATTGACTAAAATCTGATTATTTAGGGTCAAAATGAAACATAAGGTTTGAACAAAGTGGAAAAAGACCAAAGACCCCTGGGTAAGTTGTAGTCGGACCAAACTACGGCCAGGACTGACGAGCCGTCGTCTGACAGAGGCCCCGTCGTTGGGTCCGTCAATTAGGCTTGTTCTACAAATATTTACTAAAATGGGCATAAATTTTTACTAGGAGGTCTGATTTTATCAAGCTCGGTGACTATGAAAAGATAATTTAATTATTTATCTGTGGGTAGGTCATGGAATACCTAATTCATTTTTTAAGGGTTATGACGATTTGAAGTTGACCAACTGCATATCTCCTTAACTGTCTGCAAATTTAGCACCTACGGTCTGTACGTCCACCTACGGACCTTGATGGTCATCCGTAGCTCTTGTCAGAGAGTGGGTGAATAGGGATCTCGATCGACGGTCACGGACTAGTCTGATCTACGGACGTAAGTCCGTCCGTCATCCAAGACTTGCTCAATTTTATGGGCTGAAATTTTTGGAGTTTTTGATCCCATCGACGATTGTGCAGGACGGACTGTATGTACGTCCGTCGTCCATGTCTTAACCAATTTTCTTTGATGAAAATTTTGGGAGTTTCTGATCCCATCAACGGTTGTGCAGGACGGACCGTCGTCTGACCTACGGTCCGTCGATACCACCGTTGGTTGCACTTGCAAATTTTTTATCTGGAAAGCTAATTTTTTTGGTCTATGTGGACTACGGAATGTTACAATTAATAACATAACCTTGAACTTGAATGATATATTACCAACAATCTAACAATCAATGAGTAAATTTATTAGAAAAATAAAGCGATAATGCACAAGTACCTATTCAATCTATGCCTGAAATCCAGAGACACACTTATACTATACTAAGGTCCTATAATCCTCCCCACTAAACTTATTTATAAATAATTTTCTACTCCTGTTCTTCTTACATGCCACTAATTTGTGGGCTCAGCCTGTTTTTACTTTTTATTTTCAACTAGTGCCACGTAGGCCGAAAAAGGGGTAGAAAATTATTTATAAGATAAGTTGAGTGCGGTAATAAGACCTTAGTATATTATAAGAGTGTCTCTGAGATTTATTGCATTGGTTCAGAGGGTACTTATGAATTTTCCTAAAATATAAATAATCATACTATCGTATTTAAAATTTATTATCTACAACTGTAGTGGTGAAGTAGTTAGTACTTCTTAATCCTTAACCAAGATGTCTGGAGTTCGATTCCCTTTGGATATCATGTCACCTTTGTTAGGGAGAGTTTACCCCCCCCCCCCTAATAAGTGACTTCTTGACGTGAATCCGGATTTTGTAAGGTTCTAACGTGGATCATGGACACAAGATGAAAACACATATAAATCTTTAAAATTTATTGATAAATTACTAACATAATTTTTTGTTTACTAAAATTGCCAAAAAATTACCAACGTATTAATCGAATGATCAAGAAATAAATATCCTAACTCATTTTCAATTTGTTTGTAAAGGTACTAACTATAATGACCCGAAAGGTCATTTTAAGAAATTTTTAATATTTTTTTTAACATAAGTTAATTAATCGATAATTAATGGACTAAAGTGATCATTTAATGATATTCTATATCACTTTACCAACGGGTTAAAGTGAATTAAATTATTTGGGGTTTAATATATGGGTCATAACTAAATAAGAAAAATAAACAAAAATAAGAGGCGGAAGGTTTTGGCATCGCATGTCTCGAACTGCTTCAGGTACGGTATCAAGTGCAAACGTATTTTTCATTAATTTATACACATGATAAATAGGTGTGAAAATAATATTTTAATAGGGAGGAAGAGAAAGAATTTTTTTTATAAGTTTGGGGATTAGACACACACACACACACACACACACACACATATATATATATATATATGTATATATATATATATATATTTGTTAATTTATTTATGTTTGGCAATAATAAAGTGACGGTTTGTAGTTCTTTTGGTTGTTATCAATTATTACTAGTAACTATCTTCATACTCTTAAACTATTAATACCAATATATAGGTTATTCAAAGAGTTGAAATAGAATGAATGAACAAAGAACAATACTACGTAAGAGAAGGAAAAAAAAGATCAGTTTTACGTTAGTACTATTACAAGTGAGTAGTGTAAATTTTATATTTTGATTATCATATTATAATTCAAGTTTTTATAGGTGTGTATATGTAACTAGATATTATAAGTTTTGTACTAAGGGAAAATCATTTGAATTATGATTGTGGAAAGGAAATTATTGGAATTTAACCCTAGATTTGAAACTTGGAAAATATGATAGTTAAAATATTTATTGCCATCAAGATTTACGAACGTGATTATAAATTTGAGTGAATTTTTAGGTCAAGGTTAAACACATAACAATGTCGGTGTTGCTAGTTCCAAAACTTTATTTTGAATATATATACTTGAATAGATTGCATCTATTTGGGATCTCAACAAAAAGGAAAGGCTCAAGTCTGAGAGTTATTATTCAATTGCTTAAGGCAAGTGAATTTCTAAACCCTTGTTAAGCATATGAAATTCGTGTAATTCCTTGTGTGGTGTTTGAAAATGATTTGGAGGCTTACTGCTTTGTTGGTGTTGTATCACAGTTGGATTGTTGTAAATTGATTGTGTTTATCTTCATTGCTGATAAATATTTCTGCTTTGATTTTTTAATTGTTCCTCCATTAATTTAAATTTTTTCTTGCATTATAACATCAAATTTTGTTATGTGTTGCAATGAATAAAAGGAAGCACACAGATTAGTTTTCGTTCTTCCCTCTTCTATATGTGTGATCATGTCTATGGTTATTGTTTATTTGTTTTGATCTCCTATGTGTGTGTCTTATATATATACTAGAAGGAAAATCCCGTGGATCGCACGGGCCCAACATGACTAATTTGATTGTATAATTTTATTCAACTTGGATAAAATTTGTAAAAAAAAGTTTTTCTATTAACTGAATTATAGCAACTTATACAAATTAGGGGTATTTTAAGTATCCTTACCATAAGTTGAGAAAGTAAATATATCTTCAAAAATGAATGTCTTTTCTAGTTCAGTGATCAAGAACTTTTGTGAATGAAATAACTTAAGTCTGTTGTGAACCTGCTAGACTTTACACACCAAAATATATAATTACATATTTAACAAACCTTGTATTGTAACCTAAAGTAAAAGTTTAAAAAACACACAAAGTTGAACACTTGAGACTCAAAGAAACGTCAAGTGTTTTACACAAATAATTGTGAATAACTTATGTCTAGAAGGTCAACAATTTCTTCAACTAATGAACTAAGCCTATGAACTAACACATCCCATTCAACCTTTTCAACAATTTAAAATCTATCATATGCATCGTAATTATCAAGAAGACGCTTAAGACTCCAACTTTCATAATTAGCAATTCAAGCTCTTTATGTATTCTCTGCAATGATGTTCCGCATGATCATGTTCAACATAAATACATAATTCACATGTTTCAACAACGATAAATGATTTGAACCACCTCCAATTTATAAGCCATGTTCATGAAGTCCCCATTCCCTTTGTCTCCTAATAATTCGAAAATCAAAAGCAAATGGAGGGAATTACAATGCCGCTCTACTATTAAAGGAGAATTCGGCCAAAATCCATTAGAAGCCAGAGAGTGGAAATAACAGTAATCAATAGTGAAAATAACAGTAATCCATATACGTGATTATTAACCCTATGAGGTTAGGAGGAGAGAAAACCAACAAACTCAAGCTGACAATTAACAATGAAATGGAGCTCACTTATAGTGCAGACTTCAATAAATACAAATTACATGGCACTTCGTACAACCAATAGTGCAGACTTCAATTTGGACAACTTTCGATATTATCTTTTAGTGCTGTGTTCGTCCCATTAACTGTCCTTTCTAATATATTGAAAAAATTATATCCTTCGTTTTAAAAAGGATGACCTAGTTTGACTTGAAACATAGCTTAAGAAAATAAAGAAGACTTTTTAATCTTTTGGTCAAATGTACAAAAATGCACTTTAATCTTGCGGTCTTAAACATGCCATGTGGAAAGTTTAAGTCAAAGTGTTGCAAAAAAAAAAAAGGAAAGTTATTATTCTTTTTGAAACATAATAAAAAAAAAAATAGGGTCATTCTTTTTAAACGGAGGGAGTAGATGAAAAGAACCTGTGCCAACATGAACTAATGACAAAACATCATATAAAAAAAATTAAGACATTTTATTACAACTTAAAAGTATAAATAGAAAACTTCTTTGGTTGATTCATTTCAAGTAGTTTTTCTTATAAATTAATATATGATGTCTTATCTTCAAAGATATTAGATGCTCTATTACCACAATAGAAATGCAGAAGACAAGAAATTATGGAGAAATTTTATGTGTACATTCATCAGTCCCAATACTCCTATTTATACAACTCTATGTGCACAAAAATAAGAGAAAAGATATTAGTTTTTATAGCTATCAAACTTTTATTTGTCTAATGCTAAAAAGAAACAACTGAAAAGATTCTTGAAACATTTCTTTGTTGTTGCTGATTAGTTTTTACTCAAATATACAACAGGTCTAATAAGTCATCTAATACAATACATTTCTACTCTGTCAAAACTTGTTTAACCATATAAATAAAATTCTGTTCCTGCCAGAGACGGTCCTGTTGTATGTGTGTTTTGGATAATCTTTGATCATTCAAATAATGGGATTGAAAAAACAAAACTCTGTCAGCTTGTATCGCACCATCATCCAAGCAAGATAATATTTGTAAAACACTTTTTCCTGTTTAGATTTAGCAAAATTGAAGCGATTAATTTCAACAAAAACTAATCTTGTAACTAATGAAGTTGCAGAAAACATATTTGGTATGCTACACCATATAACAACTTTAAGTTAATAGAAAATAACTAAAGAATTTGACGCTTTTGAATAGATTAGTTAGTAACATCGAGTACCAAAACTTTCTTGATATTTTCAGTGGATTGAAAATTAACATAGATGTCTAGCTAAATAATTACAACTCAATGATGCATAATTTTACTACTCAAAACTGAAATAATGCACGCACTACGTTGGAACAATAGGTCAATGGATACAACGGGATCATCAGTGAGATGTTGGTAGAGATAACAAAAAATATAGAAAAACTATACAGTAGAAGTATTATTTTTTCCCTCCATGTTAATCAATTCAATCACCACCAATTCATTACTTATGTTTCTTCTTCTCAAACAACTACTATAGACTAATATAGTGAAGCATAACTATGACTTCCTCCTTACCTTTAAGAACAAAAAGGCTAGGTGAAACACAAAGAATCGATGATCCATGAATAAATAATTTATGTTTGAAAGACTGAAAAACAAAAGAAATCCAAGCAAAGTGAGTGAGGGAGAAGTTGAGCAGAGTGAAGCATTACTACTACTCTCAGCCAAAAAAGAAAAGAAATACTCAATACTTAGCTGAATTTGTACAACATATGTGATTCACTCAAATTACTCGTTGCAGGCACCTCCTTTGACAAAGTTGTGTGTGATATTCTTGAAATTTGAAGATTACTCGCTGATTTGGACACAATCGATAAAATAAGATATTCATTAGATAATATAGAAGTCAATATAATTCGTGATAAGTTCAATAGAAACACATGTAACGACATTACATTTGGAGTCCTTTAGGAATTATTAAATTTCTTAAGCTGTGATTTTGACCAAATTTGATTAACGCATGATCATCTCCATCTATTACACAGTCATTGCAACTGCTTAGTATATCAATATATCAATATAGACAAATCAATTAGAGAAGTTTGATTAGTATAAAGACTAAAATTCAAAAATAACTTTACTAATTAAATTCATTTTCAAACAATAATTTATCAACATTTTCATTTCACAATGGTATGTCATTTATCCAAGTAAAGAACAAATGACAGTCATCGACCTCCATGCAAAATGAAAAAGGTCAAGTATTTGTAATGTACTTTTAGCCAGGTAACGAAAATATTTCTCAAAACAACTCATCCACCAAAAAAGAAAATGTATTCTCTCCAGGGAGTGTGTGTCCTTCCTTGACATATTTTTAGTTTCATTTTAATCAATTGAGAATTTCTGAAATATGTCGTTCAATGATTTTGAAGCTTAATTTAACTATACAAACAACATATATAATTACGATTTTGATGTTGTAGTTCAAAGAGAATAATGAAGTGCAGATGAATTAACTTATATATACAACTCAATGGGGGCTCCACTTATGTATGTACTTGTAAAATGAAATTAACAAAAAAAAAAGATTGAAAATACTAAAATATTGCTTACTGTCATACGCATTCAGAGCAGTCTGTGGCTAAGTTGCATGGACCCTTCACTTTTGATGCACCACCGATATCAGATTTTTTAAAAGTACTCTACTTTTGAAGAGTCTAACACACACCTAATGACATTTTTGAAGAGTTCAAACAACATAGAAGAGTAGCATTAGAAAAAATTCATTTTAAAAATCTACAAATACCTTGACTCATTATAAGTAAATTTGAGCAGGATCTCTGTATTTTTCATTAAAAAAATCAATTAATTGGTAGTCATATTGGACTCATCATCACCCTCCCATACAGTGAAAGAAACCAACAATGTCAATGACGTTGTCTAACTCCAACATCTCTTTTTTTCTTCTCTCATCAAATATGTCAATGTTTAGAAAAGTAAGTATTTTCTACTATGTATAAATACAATAATAATCACCCTTTATATTCAAATATAATAGCTTTGACTCACCACCAGAATCCAAAGAAAGTCAACACTTACCCATAATCTTCATAATTCACAGAGGAATAAATTGTATAGAAAATCTGTAGAGCTTTTATTTAATTCAAGCATACCATCAAACACCTTTGTTGCACCAATCGTTAACCTGAAGAGAAAAGGCCTAAAATAGTCCATTATCTTTGAGCTTGGACTCAAAATCATCCATAAGATTACACATGACTATCTAAATTCAAACATGAATAAGTAAAGCTAAAAAATTAGTACATGCATATTGAAATCTAAAGAGAAACAACCAAAAAAAATAGCGATTACAAATAATAAAAGTTCAATAAGAAAAAAATTTCGTTAAGATCTCATAATCATAAATACTCAGTATTAGAAAAGGAACGGATAGGATTACAGAGAAAAAATATGAAAAAAGCTTAAAAGCCTAGAAATTAATGGATGAAATTAGTGATAGGAAGATGAAGAATACAAAATTGTATGTACACGTGATTTTCTAAGAAATAAGCAAAATATACGTGTTATACAAAAGCAAAAGTGATTGATTGACCAATCAGGTTGGTTTAGGTTTATAGTACAATTGACAGTACTCTTGGTAAAATATAGATCGCAGTATTTGGCATTCAACTGTCATTTCTAAAATAAGTGGATATATATATATATGTTGCATTATCTTTTCTAACATATTTTGAACTTAGAGTTTAAGATGTTGAAGAGTGACTATAAGAGAATTTTGTTTGGAGCTATTTTTTTAAATTTTAATGTTGTATATTTTAGTCACTTGTTCATTATTTGTCTTGTTATATGTGTATAACTCTAACTCTCTATTATGTATAAATTATTCTGGGGATCGTTCAAGGGTAAGGGGAAATTAGGTGTTAATTATTTCTCATTTATTTTATTTTATTTATTAGGTGTGATTGCTATAAAATCTGGCTATGTATAAATTACTTGAAGAATGCAAAAAAAATAATTATAATATCTCTTTAATAATCATCTTAAATCAACCATTGGTTTGTCTTTGTCTATTGTAATTTCCAATGAGTGAATAAATGTTCCCTATATGAGAAAAATGTAGTAAATATTTGTTTCTAAATAAAATTAGATCCCATGCATATACGATCTAACGTTGCATAAATTTTGACTCTTTTGTACTTAATAAACTGCCATCATATTAGTTTGTTTAGAGATCCTATTTAGGATGTAACAATTAATTTCGGTAACTCATTTAATGGAATATTTTGGGAAATATAAAACAGCACTTACACTTTAATGCTTTTTACAAAATAAATCATGTCTATATGTTTTGCATTTTAATATTTGCATGGTTACTCAATTCTCATAAATTATGGTTTATGGTTAAATATTCTCTAACATGAAAATTGATTAGGAATCATGGCTCTACAAATTATGCAATATGTGTGACCTTTCAATCTTTTAAAATCATGTTCTTAGGTATTATTAAGTAATTTTTAGCATGTTGAAAAATTATGATATTTTTTTGCATATTTATTGCCTAATCAAACTATTTCTATATTGCAGTTGTTTTTGACCATTTAAAATAAATTAATTATTTACTAGCACGTTAAATAACTCATGAGTTGTTTTTATGCTTTTTTCTTCCACCATACATTAATAACTCATCTTTCGCTCCTGCATGCTAGTCTGCTTGGTAAATAAACTTTCCTCCAATGTGAAAAACAATTAATCCTTTTTTGCAAATAAACTACTTCTAAATTCGCGACACTTAAAATAAGATGTGAAATCTTTCTCAGCATGTTCATTTGCCCTGTTCAAATATGTCAATAAATAAATTTTGCATTTTGAGTAATGTTTGCCACTTAATACCAGCTAATATATCAATGCCAATGTGAAACTGCTATCTTTCAAATTAAAATTATATTAAATAAATCTTTGCCTCTTGTAATATTCTGCTTGTAAATATAGTTTTATTACTTGTTAATTAATCTTTACTATTATGTTGTTTGTTTGCACAGACACACCTAGCATGAGAACTTTTCAACTATGTGTGTTTGAAAGCATGTTTAATAAAATTTAGAGGTCAATGTAAGATTTATGTTCTAACTTCTCGTGCTCTTTGTTTAACATGATGTCTAGGGGGCCTATAGGAGAATATATTTTTGTTTTGGTCTAAAACCTCCTTAAATAATAGTCCAATGCCTTGGGACATTCAGTAGGGCCGCTAGGCACCTTTTAGAATGTTATGTGTGCGGTTGTGGGGTAGGGTAGCTTAGGCCCTACAGAGATGATGCTATTTGAGTCAAACCGTAAAAGACAAACATTTGTTTTGTCTATCCCTATACAGAAGCCGAACGCTGATGCGTAAAGTCTTTTTACAGTTTTGCTTCCTTTTTAATTTATGTTTTGTAATTATATTTATTTGGGGTAGTTTATTAAATAAAATAATATTTTTCTCTTAACTATTTAATTGTGTAATTTCTACCTCCTTGTTTTTTCCTTTATTATTTGCTTAGTATTTGTTATGTTTTATATTATGTTATCACCTAGTCTCGCATGCTTAAATTATTAATTAAAATAATAAAGTTTATAATATTTTTTATCACCTAGTTGGCATGTTTAAATTAAATAACCTAAATTAAGCGACCATACTTGCGACTTTTAATCTCTACATATGTTGCATGAGATAGAGTCGGGATTCCTAAAACCTTCCCCTCGAGGTGATTTGAATCCTTACCCTGATCTCTAGCAAGTTGACCATAGTTAGATTTATCTAGGTTAGATAAGTGTCCCAACACATCAATTCGTTAGGTGGCGACTTTTCAAAACATTTAAAAGTCCCCAAAGAATTGTTAGGTCATGATTAAAACCCATTTTGCGAAAAATGAAGCACAACAATGATCAATTTATTGCACTTTTCCCTAGTCATTAACACTGCTATATTTTCATGTATTATTAATTTGAGATGTTAGATTAAAAGAGGTGAGTTTTGCAATATGGTTCAATATTATTCTCTTTTCTTTCTTTTAACTTTTTATTTGTTAATTCATTATATTTTTTATATTAGTGGAAAAAAATTTATTGTATACCAATTTTTTTCTTTACCGTAGAACAGAGAGTTATATAATTCCTTCATGCTATTTTATGTGAAGGTGTTATTGTTTAGAGAGTCAAACAATTTTTTTTCTTTGATTTTATATTGAATAATTATTTATCTTGACTTATAGTATTTTATAAATATGTAACAATCATTTCAAAAAAGGATTGAAGAATTTGTACCCGAATCAATAGTGAAATTACGTATTTTCACTTTCTTATTTTGAGAATAGGCTTAAATTGCAATAACAAAAATACGTTTCTAGTGAAACTATAGATTATTCTTCTAAATGTTTATGGTGATCAGGGTTCTTTTTATTCCTATGTTCATGAAAAGCAACATGTACTTAATCAAACAAGTTAAGGTTGTATCAAGATTGACCAACACACCAATCTTTTTTAATATCTAAAAATGGCCATTGTTGTTTGATATTGGCTTCATTTTTCGATTTGGTTCTTGTTATATGGATTTATTATTTATACTATGTTCATCCTATTTCATGTTAAAGTGTTATTATTTGAGGAATCAAGTAATTTATTTTATAAAATATTTTGATTCATTCGCTATATTGATTTGTAGAAATTTTTGTGTACACATTTTTATTTCAAAAGTTGAAGAATATATGCCTGAATTCCTAGTCAAACTAAGATTTTTTAATCTCAGTATCCATACCTTTTCACATAATTTGAGATAAAGAAAGTACATATTACAAGTAAAATTTTCAAACAAAGGTACAGTATTTTGACTCTAGGTTTATGTCGAATAAGTAGACAACACTGTAATTTCATTAATTGTACATATAAATGTGTGCAAAAAAATTTATATAACTTCGTATAGTGCTATGTTTTTAGGCTTGATTACCAAGTGCAAGGGGTTAGAGACATATTGTCAAGTAAAAGAAGTTAATTTATGGACCGTGGATTAATTTAAAAATTCAAGAAAGGCCAACCCAAGAAATTCCCTCATGAGGATATTGCAATGAATAAAAGTCCCGACATGCTCATTGATATTAAACTATCACCACCTTCTCCTCCTCCTGTAGTTGTTGCTGCTACAAGTTTAAGGAAAATGAAGAAATAAATTTCTTCCATTGATGATGATCAGGTTTCAAATGAACACATCATATCGAGTAGAATTACTTGAAGTGGAAAAGGTAGAGATAGATGTTCGGTATAATTGAAATGGAGAGATTGAAAAGAGAGGAACTTGAAAAGTTGGAAATTTTAAAAGTCCTCTTATGCTTAATGAAAAGACATTTCTCCCTCATCGTTGGTTGAAAGAAAAATAGGACAGATAAAATATAGAACACTCCTATTAATTGTTAAAAGGGTTGGAAAGAGGGACCCCCCTCGTGCCGTCGTTGTCATCGCTCGCTCCACTCGTTTTTGTCTTCGGCTTTAGAAAATGATCGATCAAGAGATTATTTTTGGACAATGTTTATTTTGAGTATTTATTTAAATATATTTTTAATTAATTAAATAAATTAATTGGCCAAAAATATTCTATTAATTAGTTGATAACATAAATGTTTTGAATATTTAGTTGAGATAAACCGAAACGCTTCAACTTTTTATTTTATTAACCCGTCCTGACTCAGATCTGTGCGACCCATTTTAATTAAAATCCTTCCCTATTTTATTTAAATTTCCCACCGTTTGGAAATTATTGTCCTCAGAGCTTGCAACTTTCAGGAACAATCATGATCGTTTGAAAGGTTGCGAACTTTCATTAATTGGTCGTGTGCATTCTGAAAGGGTTGCAACCTTGAGGAACCGGTTTCTCTTTTTTATAAATACCATTTTTTTGTTCAGAATTTTTCCTTACGATTTTTTTATTTTTCTTCTTCTTCTTGTGCACAAAGTTTCTTTGTGTACTTTATTGCCGTTGAGTGGTTCGCTGGCACAAGAGTTTTGAGTATCAATACGTTGGTGATTGTGATCATTCTATCCTGGGAGGACATATTCCAAATCAAACCTCGAATACTAAAGGGGTATAATTTCCTTAAGGGGACACTGTGAATTCAGTGGCCTTGATATTTTTCTTTTCTTTTTTTCCAAGTTCTTGTACGTTTACAACTTTTTTTTTGTAAATTAATTTTTGTTCATCTCTCTTACTGGTTCATTAAACTTTTGTAACTTCGTATTTTTGCAAAGTTTTGTTGGAATTAGTAATTCTGTTTTAAAATATAGATTGGCAACAATTTGAAGGAAATTATTATTTTAGTATGTGTTTTTGGCGGAAGCAAAAACCTTCGTGGTTGTATACTCCTATGAGTTTACAATTTTGAGTTATTGCTTGCTAAGACTATATCGATTTGTTTATCAAAAATTGAAAACAACAATGTTATAGTGGTATTGCAGCACCAACCTGAACTGTTGTACAAAAAAATGAGAAACCAAGTAAATTCACTGGTTTGAATTTCAATGGATGGCAGCAACATGTATTTTTCTTGCTTACCACTCTTGGTATGCCAAAAATTTACCAACAAAGAAACTCCAGTGTCTACTGCTGAAATGCCAGATAGAGAAAAAATCATGATTATTGATGAATGGAAACAGGCAGACTTCCTATGTAAAGGCTACATTCTGAGTGCCTTAGAGAATCACTTATATAATGTCTATGGTGCAATGAGAACTTCAAAAGATTTGTGGGATGGATTTGAGAAGAAATAAAAGACAGAATATGCATGCCTTAAAAAGATTGTGGTCACAATGTTTTTAGAGTATAAAATGATCTATAGTAAAACTGCTGGATCATAAGTGCATGAAATTTAACTTATTTTCTATGATTTGATTTCTGAAGATATGGTAGTAAATGAAACTTTTCAAGTGGCTGCAATGATCAAGCAGTTGCCTCATTTATGAAACGACTTCAAGTATTATCTAAAGGATAAGCGTAAGGAAATGAAGCTTGAAGATCTTGTGATTCGGGTAAAGATTGTAACACCCAGAAATTTTTTTGAGCTAAGACTTGAGCATTTCATCGTATTGCGTGATTTTTACAATGTAAATAATATTTTCTTAAGTATTGAGGTCATCGACTATACTTAATACATTGATTTCCATAAAGAATTAAATTGGAAATAACAAAAATCTAAAAAATGGAGAGTTAAGCAAAGTATGAGTTTTGGATCAACTTCAAACGAACATAAATCCCAGTACAAGATGTGTTAGGTGAACTACAAGATACCATTGAAAATATCTTTGAATTATCTTTCCAAAACCACCAATTTTGATAAATTTTGAGTTCGTATGAGTGATATGACCTTTTAATGTTAGACTGTCAAGTTAAGGAAAGTTAGCTGAAAATAGTTAGGGGTATTTTGGTCCTTTCCTTACCCAACGAGGTTTAATTTGTTTTAAGTCATATTTTAAGGTTATAATCCTTTTACGTTCATTTTTATAATCCAAAAATACGTATAGGGTTTTAGTTTAGAGTTCAGGAAGAGGCAAGAAGAGAAAAGAAGAGAAAAGAGGAGAAAATCAAGCGTTCGTCAAGATTCTTACGTCTTGTTACAGAATTTTAACATGGGTCTAATACCTAAGAGGTATGTAAGCTGCCATAGTATTGGGTTAGTTCACCCACATGTCAATCATGTATTTTTTTCAGCGTTCATGCTTAAAGTTTAAATATTAGAGTTCTTGATGAGTTCTTGAAAGATGTTCTTAAGTTCATTCTATATCTTGTTGTGTAGGAATTCTGATGATTTCTTGGGATCAAATTGAGTAATATTAGTGTTTTTTCAAGTATATTAGAGTGTAGTTAGGTTAGGTAATTGAATCTAAGTGATTGGGGAAGAAACCGTTCGAATTTACGCGATTTAGGGAGAGAAAACGAGCAAAAGTGCTTGGCAGAAATTCTGGGTAAGGGCCTAGTGCGGGGCGCCTACAAGAGCGCTCCAAACCAATCTCTGTCCGTCAAGGGTTGGAGCTCCGCCCCATCAATTGCCCCAGGGTCGTCTGCCCAGTCCAGTTTGCCTACAGTTGCTCCATTTGAGTTTTTTTTAAGTGTCGTTTCATTACTTTTAGATTCTAACTAATCTAAGCTACTTCTAAACACCTAAAATCAGTCCTAACATTATCATAACCTTGAATTCATATTTCAAATTCAAGGTAGATTTGAGAGTTATGCTTTTGAGGATTATTTCAAACGTTCTAAGAAACACCTTCTAAGTCAAATTGATGAGTCTTCTACATCCTCTTGTAACTTGTTTCAAGACTCAATTAAATTAATATGAGTATGAAGAGAATTTATTCATGACCTTATTATCATGAGATCCTCCATTTCATGAACTAAAACTCTTGAATTCATAATTAACATTCAAGAGAGAGTTAAGAGTAGAGCTCAAGAAAGCCTTTAAGTTTAATTGTGAATTCTTTGAGATCCATCATTGATTGAACTAAGTTTGAGGAAGTAAATAGGAGAATGAGAAGATTCATATACATGAGTCCATGTATTTATGTATATGTTTGAGTCATGTTGTTTCATGCCAATAATTCCGCATGAACTTCGCAAGATGGGCATCCTTCAAATAAGTAGGATTTTCATGTTCTAAGACTTTAAGTATTGAGTTCGTAGTTCATCTTTATGATTAATTCCTAATCATGTGATTATTACATGTTATCTATGAAGTCCTTAAGTGAAATTGTTCATGCCCATAATATCACATTGACCCCATAAAGTCAAACATTCTTGAGAGAAGAAGTGCCTTTGAGTACTCGAGTTGAGTAGTTCATGGTCATAATTCCCCATGAACCCTCCAAGTTGAAAATCATGGAATCATCCATAAACATTAGATCATGATCCTTGAAACCATAGTCCAATTAAAGGATGTTAAGCGCCAAGTCTTGAAGTTAAGAAGCAAGTAAAAATAAATTTATAAAGTTTTGTAAAGTCTTTCACAAACATTTTCAATTTGTTTTAAAAGACTTAAAGTTCAAGTCTAGAAAGAGTAAAGAGTTTAATTCGTTTCTCAAAAGCTATGAGGAAACTAAGTATTCCCTAATAATTAAGTTTAAAGTAAGCAAAGAGTATCAAGTTAAGTTCACTACTCAAGAGTTATAAGAGAGCTAAGTAGTCCCTAAGAGTTTTAAAAAATGTTTTCAAACTTTTCAGAATGAAGGGAAGCTAGACTTTCGCAGATTCTATGGCTAGTTTTAATAGATGAAAGAGGAAAGTATGATTTCCAAGAGATATTTTTTAAAGCTAAGTTTTGAGCACTACCTCAATTCACAGAAACAATATGTTTTAAAAACATAAGATCCAGTATATATATATATATATATATATA
>NC_028637.1:40507440-40534048 GCF_001406875.1 Solanum pennellii | reverse complement strand
TATATATATATATATATATATATATATATATATTAAGAGTAGTATTCAGCACCGATGTGGGGATGCGAGTTCAGATAACTCAAATCTCCATGTAAACCATGTCGCCATCATGGGTAGAAAAAGGTCATACTTTATAGATGAAACCTCTTCATAGTTTACTAGCGGATCAATTAGGCAGTTTAGGTCCTATACCCTAGCAAAATTAGGATGGCCGTGTAGCATGGGCTGAGTAACGATGTATCATCACTATAGCTTTGAAGTGATGGTTGTCGGTTAGAGAAGCTCCTACAGAAGTTGTAGTACATCTATGTACATCAGTATTTGTATTTTCATATAGATTTCAGAGTTATGTTGTATCGTAGTTATACGCATAGAGTTGACATAATGTTTTAAAACAGCTTTTCTTTATATTTCTGTTGTTTTAAACTTCTTTTTATTTGAAATGAGTTCATTTAAGTATTTTGAGTTGGGTATTTCGACTTCAGTACCTTAAGTTGAGTATCTTGAGTTTCTTTACTGAGTCAACTATCATATATTTGAAGTTGAAAATATAATATTTGAGTTGAATAACTAATATTGAAGTTAGTATCTTATTCTTTCTTTAAGTTGAGATTAAAAGAGGTAAGTATGTTTCCTTTTTATTCAAGTATCAAGCTTATGTTATACCAAAGACTTCCCCTTACATGCTCGAACATTCCGCGTACTGAGCCAATTGGCCTGCTTCTTCTCACAAGGCAGACACAAGTATACTGGATCATAACCACGAGTTTCGTTGGTATCACATGGACTTCGAGTTAGCTATGGTGAGCCTCCTTCCTTCCAGAGGATTCAATTTACTTTCAGCAGTTAGACGGTCGTGGGTTTGTCCTGATTTCCATCTTTATTAGTTTGAGGCTTCATAGATAGTCTGTATAGTAGATGATTCTTTATTATTCATTTATTTTGTAAAATGTTTTAAAGTCCTAAGTTGCCTATTATATGACGAGTTTAATACATTATTTTATTGACACTTTTTCATTTTAGTTAAAGCTTTGTAAAGTTGAGTTTATTTAATCTTATTTCAGTTTTAAGCTTTTGCATGCTTATGTTAGTCTTCCGCTTGTAGTCAGCCAGGGTGAGGGTTCTCTTGGGAACTAGCAATGGTCTTTGAGTGCCAGCCACGACCAAGGTGTACAGTCAGGTCATGACAAACTTTGTATGAGAGCACAAAATTAAAGTGTCCTAGAGTGTCTATGAAGTCGTGTCAATAGGATCTTATTTATGGTCGTGAGGTCCCCACTTCTACGAATGAGGTACTATAGGAATTTAGGAGAATTTTTCCTTCTTTCATACTCTTTATCATGCATTAGAGCTACGTCATAGAGATCTATTCTAACTGATGCGTTCTCAGATTCATTCAACTACCCATCATACTAGATCCTTATGGATGAGTTGTTCTTAGCAAGAGTCTTGATATAGGCACGACATTCTAGAGTGGCTTAACAGAAGTCCATGAATAAGTGAAGTGTTCAGTTTCAGAGGAATGCACCAATATTCTTTTGAATCGTGCGTTTGAGCTAAAAGTGAGTTTTACTCTTTCCTTTAAGCCTTGATTCGTCTAAATCCTTTATTCAGAAGTACGTTTAGAGCCAGGGTATGATTTTCAGCCGAAAGAGTAGCATGAGTTATGAGATCTTGAGCAGGACTAGTGAAAGATCCATAGTAAGAGGAAAGTATGCATAGATTTAGTAATCTAAGTATGAGAGATGGTGTTATGACAAACTATGTTACAATAGTAATGTACCTAGTAAGTTAGTAATGATAAGTTTTCCTTTTGTGGTATACTATGAAGTGAAGAGTTGTGAAAAGCTCAAGATAGGAGGTAGAGTAAGTATTGCAAGTCAATACGAGTTATAATATACCTTAACTAAAAAGGGATTATGATAATATGTCACTGTGTTCATAATGACCATGTGGTGAGTGGTGAATATATATATATATATATATATATATATATATATATATATANATATATATATATATATATATATATTCATAATGTGATAGAGATTAATCTTGTCTTATGGATTTTGAAAGGAGAACCTCATGGTATTCAGAGGATGATAGAGTTATTTGAGAGATAATATGAAGTAAGTGAGTAAGTAGTACTTTTGTGAAGTGGAATGTGATGGTAATTCAGGGTATGCAGACTGAGAGGTAGGTATTGACTAAATGTCATGAAGTCCTAGTGGGCAAGTGTTTCCAAATTGCCATAGTAGTAATGAGTTATTGTATAGTAAGTGAGCAACGTATTTACATTCGGGATTTATAATAAACATTAAGCTTGAATTTGAGATGAGTTTCATGATCAAAAGAATGATAACATGAGGGTGATGAGGTCATTCTTGGGAGTTGATCTGGTAGACTTGAAATTGTGCAGGTGAATAATTGAGATGTTGCAGCAATGTATGGGAGTAGTACAAGTGAGATACCCAAACCTTTAGATAAGGGAACAGAAGTGACGCTACGTCATAAGAATAAAAGAACATTTAAAGAGAATGTACACCAAATGGAGATGTAGAATGAGTTCATAGCTTACAAGTGTAAACTATACACTTAAGGGGGAGATGATAAGATGAGAAATCAAGTCAAGTGTTGAGAATTTCTGAAGGGTGGTTAGCAGGAGTCCATGGAGTTGTTAGATTACTAACCTTGAATGTGGTTTTTTTAAAGATTAGGTGGATTCTTGAGATGAGCAAGGTAGCGATACAGAGTAATAGTGTTGGGATGAGATTCCAATAGAGTGGTATAGAACAAGAACCTAAGGATTTAGGTGAAGTTTGAATATATTAATAGTGTACCATTAGAAGTAGAACTTAGTAAGAGCAAACCATCTTATACCCCGTTCAGTCGTCATTCGAGGACGAATGATCCCAAGGGCGAGATAATGTAACACCTCGGAAATTTTTTTCAGCTAAGACTTGAATCGTTCATCGTAATGAGTGATTTGCAGAAAGTAATTAAAATTTTGCTTCAGTATTAAGATCAGTTCAATAGATTTAATACCTTGAGTTCCATAAATAAATAAATTGGAAACAACAAAAAAGTGAAAATTGCAGAATTAAGAAAAGTATGAGTTTCAGGTCAAATTTAAGCGACCATAAAACCCAGTATAGGATGATTTAGGTGTGCTACGAGATACCATTGGAAATGTACTTGAATTATCTTTCCAAAGTTTATGAGTTTGCTAAATTACTAGCTCGTATGGGTTAGATATGACCTTTTAAAGTTAGCTTGTGCAGTTAAGAAAAGTTAGCCGAAAATAGTGAGGGGTATTTTTGTCCTTTCCTTAACCAATCATGTTTAATTCTTCTTTAATCACATTTTAAGGTTATAATACTTTTAGTTTCAGTTTCATAATCCAAAAATATACTTAGTGTTTTAGTTTAGAGTTCAAGAAGAGGCAAGAGGAGAAAAGTAGAGAAAAGAGTAGAAGATCAAGCGTTCTTCAAGATTCTTGCGTCTTGTTGCAGAATTTCGACATTGGAATAATCCCTAAGAGGTATGTAAGCTTCTATATTGTTTTTTAGTTCACCCACACAAGAATCATGTTTTTTTTTTCAGCGAAATTGCGTGCTTAAAGTTTTAAGATTAGAGCTCTTGATGAGTTCTTGAAAGTTGGTCTTAATGTTCATTCTAAATCTTGTTGTGTTGGAGTTTTGATTATTTATTGGGATCAAACTGAGTAATTTTAGTTTTTTCCCAATATATTATAGTGTAATTAATTTAAGTAATCGAATCCAAGTGATTGGGAAAGAAACCGTTTGAATTTCAGCGATTTAGGGTGAGAAAATGAGCAAAAGTGATCGGCAGAAATTCTGGGTTTGACCCTGGCATGGCGCGTCTACCAGAGCGACCCAAAACATCTCTGTCCGTCAAGGATTGGGGATCCACGCCAGCCATTTCCCCAGGATCATTTGTCCAGTCCAGTTTGCCTCAGGTTGCTCCGTTTGAGTTCTTTTGAGGTGCACCTTCATTCCTGTTTGACTCTGACTAATCTAAGCTACTTTTCAACAACTAGAATCATTGCTAACATGATCGTAACCTTTAATTTATAATTCATATTCATGTCAGAGTAGAGTGTTATGTTTTTTAGGATTCTTTCAAACGTTCTAAGAAACTACTTCTGAGTCTAATTGATGATTCTTCTACAACTTCTAGTAACTTGTTTCAACACTCAAGCATGTTAGTATGAGTATGAAGAGAATTTATCATGATTATACCTTGTCTTCATGAGATACCCTATTTTGATGAACCAACACTCTTGAATTCATATTTCACATTCAAGAGAGAGTTAAGAGTAGAGTTAAAGAAAGCCTTTAAGTTCGATTGTGAATTCTTTGAGATCCATCATTGATTGAACTATGTTTTGAGGAAGTAAATGGGAGAATGAGAAGATTCATATACATGAGTCCATGTAATTATGTAGATATTTGATTCAAGTTGTTTCATGCCCATAATTCAGCATGAACTTCGCAATTTTGGCATCTTTCAAATAAGTAGGATCTTCAAGTTCTAAGCCTTTAAGTGTTGAGTTCCTAGTTCATCATTGAGATTGATTCCGAATCATGTGATTATTACATGGTACCAATGAAGTCCTTAAGTTAAATTGTTGATGCCCATCATTTCACATGGACCCCATAAGTCGAACAATCTTGAGAGAAGAAGTGCCTTTGAGTTCTCAAGTTGAGTAGTTCATGCTCATGATTCCTCATGAACCCTCCATGTTGAAAAACATGAAATCATCCATAAATATGAGATCATGAGCCTTGAATCGATACTCCAATTCAAGGAAGTTAAGAAGCAAGTCAAAGGAAAGTTATAAAGTTTTCTAAAGTCTTTCACAAATATTTTCACTTTGTTTTAGAAGATTTAAAGTTCATGTCAAGAAAGAGTAAAGAATTGAGTTCATTTCTCAAAAGCTATAACGGAACTATGTATTCCCTCAATGTTCAGTTACATGTAATAAAAAAGTATCATGTGGAGTTCACTACTCAAGTGTTGTAAGGGAACTAAGTAGTCCCTAAGAGTGTAAACAAAATGTTTTCAAACTTTTGAAAATGAAGGAAATCTAGACTTCCAAAGATCCTATGGCTAGTTTTAATAGAAGAAAGAGGAAACTATGATTTCCAAGACCGTTTTTAGAAGCTATGTTTTGAGCACTAATCTTAAATCACAGAAAAAATATGTTTTAAAAACATAAGAGCCTATATATATATATATATGAGCACCGATGTGGGGATGCGAGTTAAGATAACTCAAGTCTCAATGTAAACCATGTAGCCATCATGGGTAGAAAAGGGTCATTCTTTATAGATGAACCCTCTTCATAGTTTATTAGCGTATCCATTGGAAGTTTAGGTTCTATACCATGGCAAGGTTAGAATGGCAGGGCTGCGGTGGGTCGAGTAACGATGTATCATCAGTATATCTTTTAAGTGATGGTTTTCGATTACATGTACTCCTACAGAAGTTATTGTATTTATATATACATAAGTTATTGTATTTTTATATGCATTTCAGAGTTATGTTGTATCCTTGTTATATGCACAGAGTTGACATAATGTTTTTAAATAGATTTTCTTTATATTGCACTTTTTAAAAACTGATTTATATTGAAATGAGTTTAGTTAAGTATCATGAGTTAGGTATATCGAAATAAGTACCTTAAGTTGAGTTTCTTGATTCTTTCTGTGCTTCTGTCAATCAAGTATCATATCTTTGAAGTTGATTATCTAACCTTTGAGTTAAATATATTATCTTTGAGTTGAGTATGTTATTATTGCTTTGAGTTGAACTGAAAAGAGATAAGTATGTTTCCCTTTTATTCAAGTATCAAGCTTATGTTATGCCTTAGAATTCCCTTTAGATGCTCGTACATTCCACGTACTGAGCCAATTGGCCTGCATCTTCTCATGATGCACACACATGTATACTGGATCATTAAGAGGAGTTCTGTTGATATCACAAGGACTTCAAGTTAGATATGGTGACCCTCCTTTCTTACGAAGGATTCCATTTATTCGGAGTTTTTCATTTGAGTTAAAGCTTTGTAAAGTTTAGTTTATTGAATCTTATTTCAATTTTAACCTTTTGCATGCTTAAGTTAGTCTTCCACTTGTAGTCAGCCAGGGTGAGGGTTCTCTAGGGGACAAACAATGGTCTTTGAGTGTCGGTCACGTCCAACGTGTAGACTTCGGTCGTGACAAAGATTAATAAAGATAACAAAACGGCAAAAAAAAAATAGGAGTCCATAAGAGTTAAACAATGATTGTAGTTAATATTGTTGAAGAAGCTCCTACCAAAGAAAAATTGAGAAAGAATTCCAACGGACAGATGTCAGAACAGGCCAAGAAGAAATTCAAAGGAAACTGTTACAACTCTGGTAAGGCTTGTCATATGTCTTGTGACTGTCGTGCTCCGAGAAAGGACATAGAAAAAGACAAAGGCAAAGACACAAGACAAGCAAACATCATGGAAGAAATGGAAGATGCCCTTACTAGGAAATCCCGAGGAGTTTTTTCTTGACTCATGTGTCATTCGACCTATTAGCTCTATGAAAGAAGCTTTTTAAACGTACACTCTTGCTGAGTACGATGAGGATTTGTTCATGTAAGACACAACAACAACAAGGATTGTAGGAATTGTGAAAGTAACGTTCAAATTGACATCTGCCAAGGTGTTGACTTTGAAACGTGTTCTACATGTCCCTACTTTTAGGAAGAATTTAGTTTCTGCTACACTAGTCGTTAAGAATGGGTTGCGTGTGTCCTAGTTTGTTATAAAGCTGCAATAAGTAATAATTAGATGTTCATAGGAAACGGCTACCTTAATGAGGACCTTTTCAAACTGAATGTAATGGTTGTTGACAGTATTAATACGAATTTTGCTTCTGTTTACTTATTGGAGTCAGATGATTTATGGCATGACCGTTTGGGACATGTAATATACAAAGCCTTACAAAAATAGGTTACTTTAGAAGTATTGCCTGATTTTAAATGTTATTAATAGAAATGTGAAATTTGTGTGGAAAGGAAGTTTGTTAAACATCCTTAAAATTTTGTTGAAAGAAATTCAAAACCATTAGACTTAAGTCACACAAATATATGCGATATGAAGTCCACACCATCTCGTGATGGAAAAAAAAGTATTTCATAACTTTTATTGACGATTGCACTCAATTTTGTTATGTATATTTGTTTAATAGTAAGGATGAAACAATTAAACCATTTAATAAATATAAAAATGAAGTGGAGATGCAATTGAATCTATAGATAAAAATAATTCGAAGTGATAGGGGTGGAGAATGCGAATCTCCTTTGCAGGGATATGTGTGGAATATGGTATTATTCATCAAAATACTGCATTCGGTACACCACAGTCAAATGGTTTGGAAGAATAGAAGAACAGAAGATTAAAGGAAATCATAAATGTCTTAATGATCAATTATTGTTCACCATGAAACCTTTGGCGAGAAGTCATCCTTATGGGTAATAAGATACTCAATAGGGTACCCCATAGAAAAAGACAATCAATTGCATATGAGTTGTTAAAAGGAATAAAATTGAACTTTAAATATTTCAAAGTGTGGGGGTGTCTAGCCAAGGTAGAGGTTCCTTTACCCAAAATTGTGAAAATTGGACCCAAAACGGTAGATTATTTATTTATTGTATATGCTGTGAACAGTAAGGCCTGTCGGTTTTTGGTTCACAAATATGATAATCCTCAATTCATGCAAATATGATGATTGAGTATGTAAATGCAGAGTTCTTTGAACACATTTATCCGTATAAAAGTTAATGTGAGTCGACAAGTAAAAGACCTAAATGACCACGGGAAGAATCAACGGAAAACACACTACCTAGTGAGGATCCTCGTTGTAGCACTCGCCAACGCAAACCCTCTTTTTTCCAACCATATTTTGTGGAACTATTACTTGAAAATGAGTCTCAAACATTCAAAGCAGTTATGTCTTTGTCTAAGTCAACTTATTGGATAGAAGCTGCCAATACTGAGATCAAATCAACTTTAAGTAATCATACTTGGAAATTGATTGATCTTCCTCCAGGAAATAAACCTTTAGGATCAAAGTTTATATTGAAAAGGAATATAAAAGTTGATGGTAATATATACAATTATAAGGCTAGAGTTGTAGTTAAAGGATATAGAAAAAAGAAGGTCTGGACTATTTTTACACGTACTCTCTTGTAACAATAATATCAATTCGGATGTTATAGCACTAGTGGAAGTGTATGATCTTAAAATTCACCAAATTGATGTAAAGACAATCTTCTTAAATGGAGAGTTGGAGGAAGAAATTTACATGGCACAACCTGAAGGGTTTGTAGTTACTAGTAAAGAAAAGAAAGTGTTCGGACTTGTAAAATTGCTTTTGTAAAATTGATTTATGGGATCAAGCAAGCACCCAAACAATGACATGCTAAATTTAACCAAACAATATTTGTTAATGGATTCAATATTAACGAATGTGGTAAGTGTGTTAATATTTAAAACATTCAGAATAATGAAGTTAATGTTTTTCTTTATGTTGATGACATATTAATAATGAGTAAAGATATTGACGATTAACCAAACAATATTTGTTAATAGATTCAAGATTAAGGAATGTGGTAAGTGTGTTAATATTTAAAACATTCAGAATGATGAAGTTATTGTTTTTCTGTATATTGATGACATATTAATAATGAGTAAAGATATTGACGATATAAATGCTATTAAGTGCATGCTATCCATCAAGTTTGATATAAAAGACTTAGGAGTTGTTGATTTGAACCTAGGGATCAAGATTTACAAAACTCCTCATGGACTACTAGCATTATCTCAATCTCATTATATTGAAAGATTATTGGATAAGTTCAGTTACTTAAATTTCAATATTTTAAAACTCCAATTGACTTAAACTTTGGATTACAAAAGAATTAAGGTGAATGTGACTCTCACTTGGAATATGCCTGAGTATTTAGAAGTTTGATGTATATAATGAATTGTACATGACCAGATTTAGCATGTGCTATTAGTAAACTGAGTCGGTTCACTAGTAATCCGAATCAAACTCACAAGATGACAATGAATAGTTTGTTGGGGTATCTGAAACATACCCAACACTATGTATTGCATTATATTAAATATCCTGTTGTGACTGAAGGATATAGTGCTGCAAATTGGATCATGGGGTCAAATGAAGTAAAACCAGAAGTTGTTATGTGTTTGCACTAGGTGGAGGAGCAGTGTCATGGAAATCGTCCAAACAGACATGTGTCGCTCGCTCCAAAATGGAATCTGAGTTTATTGTTTTAGATAAGGCTGGTGAAAAAGCTTAATGCCTCCAAAATTTACTAGAGGATATTCCATTTTAGCCCAAATCATTGGACCTATTTGCATACATTGTGATTGTCAAACAACAATAGGTAGAACAGGGAGCATCATGTACAATGGTAAGTCTCATCATATACGACAGAGACATAAAACTTTAAGACCACTGCTCTCTAATGGAATTATCACAATTTACTATATAAAGCCAAGTGATAATGTGTCAGGTCCACTAACAAGAGGATTAGTGATAGAGGTAGTTGAAAGATCATCTAATGGAATGACTTTACGGATTAGGACAAGTCAGCATGACGATAAATGTATCAAGAAGACTGGATATCTCAAGAGCTAGATTCAAGGAGAAAAAAAAGTTGTGAGTAACGGTTCAATATTGTCAATAAACTCAAACCATTCTCATTATGAAAACAATGTTCAGGAACAAGATTAAAACTTTTAAGTCTTTTTAATGAGTTAATAAAGATTTTGGTTTTTGATGATTTGTTATGTTTGAAAAATTTAACTAAATAGTGTATATACGAGATGACATGGTTAGAAATCACCTATGTGTCTGTGAAGTGTAAGCCGCTTCAAAGAGAATTTTATGTAAAGCCTATTCTCTATACACTCATGAAACCATGAGGTTTTCACGATCAAACGAACATAATAGTAAGAACCATAAATAGTAAATGGTTAATTGTGTGATATATTCCTGTCTAGGTATACACCAAAGCTCGACGGTTTAAAGATATTGCATATACCGATTGACCGAATATATTAGACATAGCTTCACTATGGAAAGTCCAAGGGGAAACCTACTTATCCAGATGCAATTAATCCTTGCCTGTAAAGTACACATTTGTCCATGCATTCCGATTTTATAACCATTTCCCATTAATGTGGGGCATTGTTGCGTCTGTAACAAGAATTAATGGGAAATGAAGGGAATGAAAAGAGAGGAACTTGAAGAATTGGGAACTTGAAAAGTCCTCATATACGTTATTGAAAAGTCATTTGTCCCAAATTGGTGACAGAATGAAAAATAGGAAAGTTTAAATGTAGAAACACTACTATTAATTGTTAAAAGGGTTTGAAAGAGGGACCCCACTCGTGCCTTCATCGTCATCGCTCGCTCGGCTCGGCTTCAACTTCGGCTTTAGAAAATTATCGAGAGATTATTTTTGGACAAAGTATATTTTAGTTATATACATATTTATTTAATTAATGAATTAAATTATGTTAAATGGTCAAAATGTGTTCAATTAATTAGTTGATAGCATAATTGTTTTCAATTATTTAGTTTAGATTAACCGAAATGTTTCAACTTTTTAGTTGATTAACCTTACCCGACTCGGATTTGCATGACCCATTTTATTTAAAATCATTCCAGATTTTATTTTAGTTTCCCACCATTTAGAAATAACTGTTCTGAAAGGTTGCAACTTTCATGAACAGCCAGGACCATTTTAAAGGTTGCAAACTTTCATTAATGGTCTTGCGGATTCTGAAAGGGTTGCAAACTTTCAGAACTTGTTCGTCTTGCCTATAAATACCATTAATTAATCAGATTTTTTCCTTATGATTTTTTTTATCTCTTCTTCTTCTACTTCTGCACAAAGTTTCTTAGCGTACTTTGTTGCTCTTGAGTGTTTCACTGACACCAGAGTTTTGGGTATCAATACGATGGTAATTGAGATCACTTTATCCTGGAAGGACATATTTCAAATCAAACCTCGTATACTAGAGGGACATAATTTCCTTAAGGGGACACTGTGCATTTAGTATCCTTAATCTTTTATAGTTCTTATTTTCCTGATTCTGGTACGTTTACAAATTTTATTTTTTTATAAAATTAATTTTCGTTCATCTTTCTTACTGGTTCGTTAAAACTTTTGTAAATTTGTGTTTCTGCTAAGTTTTGTGGCAATCAGTAATTTTGTTTTAAAACATAGATTGGCTATATAGAGGTAGAGGAAGAGTGTGTTCATTCCAAATTTGATGACCAACAACAAGTGGTGTAGTATTTAATATAGAAGAAATCGATTCATCATTTCTCCTTGAGCTTGTAAAAACAACAAGAGGAGAAGGGGATGGTGAATTATCAATGAGCATGTCAGCAATATAATTAATATGAATATCCTTAGGAGCTAACATTTAAGATATACTTTTATTGGATTTTTCTATTAGTCCAAGGTAAATTAATTCTCCTCTTTTATTTGAGAATATTTTTTCGATCCTTTACATTTGGCGATCAGGCATTAATACTAAACATTATAAGGAACTATAATATGTGAAATTATAAGACTTGAAACAGTGAATTTGAATACATATTCTTTAAATTTAAAAAATAAAATGTGTATAGATTTATAGACTACAACGAAAAGTACTCCAATTAAACATAGCTAATGATTCAACATTTGTTTTATAAAATACTGTTGGACACCAAAAAGAGTAACACTGTAACATAAAATACTACGGCGGGAGTATAAACATTGTACCCAAAACTTAATAAGCTAATTTTTTTCTTTTAGAATCTAGAACCCTTAAAAATAAAATGATAGATCCACCTCTACCGTTGTAGTGACATAAGTGCTCTTGTCAAGGCCATATAAAACTAGTTGTGTTTCTGTACTTCTTCTTGCCACATATTAGTATTAATTAGCCATGGTACAAATAGATCAAATTTTTAAAACTAAAAATAAATTTTTGAAAATTACACCAAAAATATTTCAAGTCAATATAGTGAATAATTTAAAATATATGATTTTTTTGGGAGAAAACTATAATAAAAAGAAAATATTATTTTACTCCCCAAATATAACTTTGTCTGTTCCACTTTATGAATACAATTTTTATACTTATTATGTAAAACTTACTTGGTGAAAACAAAAAAAAATTTAACACTATGACTAAGAATTTGTCACGACCCAAAAATCACGAGTCGTGATGGCACCTATGTTCCCAACCGATAGGTAAGCCAACCCAACAAGTATCACCAATTCAACTTAAACGTGAGAAAGATAAGTATCAAACTAATATCTAACATACTAAGTATTCAAATAAATGCGGAATATAAATAAAACTACCCCAAGATTTAGTGTCATAAGTACAAGAGCTTCTACAATATGATACAATTTCCAAACTAATATAAAAATCTAAACATAAGAATTATCCTATCAGCATAACAAAATAACCTAATAAATAGAGGTAGACTGAAGGTGTGGGCCGCAGAATATCCCAAACAGCACACCACAACTCCAAGATAATTCAAACTCATATCCAATCTCGAAGAACGTTCCCAAATTGAAAGTCAATCACTCAATCTGCACCACAAAAGTGCAGCAAGTGTAGTATGAGTACGAAACCACGTGTACCCAGTATGTCTCATTGACCGACAACGAAGAAGTAGTGACGGGAGTTATATAAGAAAATAAATTCTTAGATTATACAAGTATATATATATATATATATATATATATTACACTTACTATTTAAGTTTCATCAATAAAGGAAATCAACATTAAGTATTTTCCAAACACCAAACGAAACATAAAATCATCAAGAATGAATGATGGGATGAAATGCAATGCAATATGATACCATGTAATGATATGTCTCAGAATACCCAGTACTCACTCAACCGTATATACATGATACTCCTCGGAAATACATCGAGAGTTCATGACCCATGGGGGACTCGCGAGGTCCATATACCGACACGGACGATCTCCACGTGTCTGTGCGGACGATCTCAACGCACTATCATAATATCAAACAATTTTCGCACGGACGGTCTCCACGTGCCCAAATTACAATCTTAACATCTCACCATCCCCAGCACGGACGATCTCCACGTGCCCAACTTATACTCAATCTCATGTCTATGCATGTGCACAATATTATTTCAATAGAGGGGATGATGATGCATCTCAATCAATCAATATGAACATAATACATAACCACCTCAATTATCACAACTATACGGGTGAAATAAATAAAACACAATCACACAAGGAATTCAAGTCAATAATATATCAGCTAATGCCCATATGCTTTGGCATTCTCAAATTTCAGTCCACATTCTATAATAGTACTTTTCCTTTTTATAACACCGGTACTCGTACCAATGCCCGTCACACCATTGATACGAGACCACCATCTTTCCCCCTTACCCCTTGTCTATTTTCATTTTTTTTAATCTTTAATTAGGAAAACGTCCTTCAACAAGTCTAAAAAGTCTTAACATACCTTAGATGCCGAGCTTGTGCCACGAATCTTTTAAGATTTTTCCTTTCCTTTTCGCAAGGTTTCGGAACGTTCCCAATCTACCAATTTTGCAATATTCGTAAGTAAGCAATTTTTGTAGACATTCAAATTATTATATGTCTATCATAGACGCTAACACTCACTCATTTTTTTCAACAAACTCCAAATCTTGATATATATTGGCATGCCAAATTTTTCATACTTGCTAAATTTCAAGCCAAGAACTTAACTCTAACCTCTTCAAATGGACTAAAATTCAATGTTAGATCATATAAAATAACACCTAATAATTAATTACCAATTAAAAAATCTATTATCATTGTATACATTATTATTATTTTTATTTTTTGCAGAAACCCATTTGTAAACAAGTGCCAATTTTCTAGAATATTTATCAAATTCCAATCATTGGCAATCATTGACAATGATTGGCTCAATCTTATTCCTACCATTCTGAAACTAACAATATATATAATAAATTCTTTTGACAAAATCACAGAAAACATTAACCTGCAGCCATTCAACTATTCGACTTCGATCGATTTTTATATATATATATATATTTTTGAATACTAACCCAATTGCTAACAATGTAATATAATTTAGTAATCATCACCAACTTACCCATTATTTCTTATCACCCATTATCAATATAGCATAAAATAATAACATAATCCCAAGCACTCCGACAATATATTACTATATATAGAATTGAAAAGAATGAATATCTCATATCTTTACCTGAACAATGGCTATGATTTTTCTCCCTCTCACTGGTCGCCTGTGGTAAGGTTTCGCATCCATTTTTTTTTCTAAACAAGAGTTTATTAACCGTGAAACCCCACTAACCTATTATCTATATTACTTATTTAATAAAAGTTTCATCAATTGGGTACTCATAGTTATCTAATAGTTTAAAAATACCCCTTTAAATTTTTAAATGGAGTCAAACTAGTTCTAGTTTTCAAAACGACCTAGCGGGTCGTTACAGAATTAAGAATATTTTACATGGAGAATAATATATACCTGATTTTCTGAAAGGGGCAATACCTAAATCCATACTGCATTACGGACAAATAATCCATTTTTCGTTTAATATCTTACTCGTTATGCATTTCTTGCAAACTGTTAAAATATATTTAACATAAATAAATAAAATTTCATAGAAAATATTCATTAAAAAATAAATAAATTGTTCATGTAATGAATTAAAAATGAAAAGTGAGAAGAGCAAAAAAAATTTTGAACCATATTAAAACAAATTGATCACACAAGAAAGTTACTAAATAAATATATAAATAAACTGTTTAATCAAGAAACATAACATATACAAAGTTAATTTATAAAAGATACGGAGCACATAAACCTTGCAAATGACAAATTCTATTGGAATGAACGAAAAAAAGAAGGAAATTATTTTGGAATATATACATGAGGTCAAAGGGATGATAGCTAAATGGGTTGGAATATAAGTTAATGTAACCCCAAACCCTAAGGCAATCTATATAAACGTCATTAAAAGAGTTGGAAAAAAAACTCTAAATCGTCAGAAGAATGGCGAGAACTAGTTATTGGGAGGTTCATTTTTTGTTTGAGTGATGTCGATAAATTATTTGAATTTGTGATTTCATGATCTTTAATTTGTAAGCTGTTTAATATTGTTTGCACTGTTTCAACTGTTATTAAAACATGATCTTTTTCTTTCAGGTATTTCTGTATCGACTTGTTCCTGTCATTATAGAAATGCCAACACGGGAAAATTGGAGTCAGAATAACTTTTTAGTAGTATTTTTATTCCCAACCTTGTCCAGCTTTGAAGGAAATTAGAGTCACTAAATTGTAGAGAAATCTTGTATCAATCGATTGAACCATTTATGATTTTCATTACATGAGTATTTAGATAACTCGTTAACATACCGATAAAACTTAACATAATTGAATTGTATTTTCTAGATCTATGGGAATCAAACATAGCGTAAAGGGTATTTTTCTGAGCATCGTGGGTTAGATGTTTGTTGTAAAAAATGAATTCCAGAATAATTTAAAAATCTCTCTCGTTAAGTTTGTGATATTGTTGTAGGATCTTTGTCACTATGGCGGGGCTGATACATCTTTTTTTGGGTGTTGTGGCGGCTGCGACGGAACTGAAAATTGCCGCTTTTGTTGGAACTTGAGTCGCTCTGGCACCACTATTACACTGGAATGAGGGCCTCTTTGGTGTGCCAGAATTGACTCACTGTCGTTAATAAAACCCTAAGCGACCTTCTTTTACACTTTTTGATTTTTAGAGCTAAGGAATGACCCTAGCAAATTTCCACTCGTTTTCACCATTTTTGAGGCTAAAGAAAAGCTTTTTCACTGCCTGAATCCATTTTTCGATCCGTAGAATATAATAGAATGGGTTAATATTGATGTGAAACGGTTTTGTTATGGATTCTATAGGGAAGAAATCCTTAATTGGTTAGTTGGGATGATGGGTTGTATTTAGGACCCATAGAATTGTTATAATTTTCAGTAATTAGTGCTTGTTTGTTGATTTCTGTGTTATTTTGGATGTTTTAGACCAAGAACAAGCAGATCAAATTCGGAAAAAAAATTATCATGTTTCTTAGGGTTTCAAGATTTTTCGAGGTAGGTAATGTTTGTGATTCTATGTTTGTGTGGTGTATGCATTTTCTTGATTAATTGTTATACTTGTAATGTGTGAATGTTAGTTGAAAAGAGATAGATTAATGATGTTTCAATGAAATCATGATATATATATATGATCATGATAACAATCTTGTGATTGTGATTGTGGTATATGTTTGGGATCCGCTACAACATTCCAGCACAAACATAGATCGGATTGTCACATTGCGGCAAAACATTGGATAGGATTGCAATGTTCATACATAACTTTGAATCAAATTTCATTGTTTTGGCTTAATATTTGATTTGATTTCCACGTTCCGACATAAATATGGTATCGGATTACCATGTTATGGTAGGCTAATTATTTTGGTTGGGGTTCCACGAGAGGACCAATGATGTGATGATAAGTGTTAAATGTGTTGTTGATTATTCGTGTTGAAAATGTTATATATATTGATATATATGCATGTGATTATAATGTTACTTGACTTTTTATGTAATTCTAGTGGGATAGCCGACTGATCTTATTAGTATATTGTGATTGTGTACTGATACTGCACTTGCTCCTATTTTTGTTGAGCACAACACATCTTGATGCGACTATTGACAGACCTCGCTTACATGATCGGTAATCATTGCTTCGAATTCAAGGGTGATCCCATTATCTTGGGCTTCCATGAGATTTTCATTTATCTATGTCCTCCATTTTCAGACTTAGACATTTGTTCTAGTTTGTTGAATAGTTCATTAGTTTGAGGATGTATCCTTTCTTTTTTAGACTTATAGTTCTTGTTAGATTTTTTTCTGCATTAACTTTAAGATACTTGGGAATTTCAATTTGGCATTTTTTTAGTTAATTAACTTGCTTCTGTCACTTAATTGTCTCAATTTTCGTTAGTTGCTTCGTTTGGTTTGTAGTAGTTGTTCACCCACTGGAGGGTTCCTGTGGGTGTCAATCACGACGGTCTTGGTCATGAAAAAGTTTGTATAAGATCCTAGATTCGTGGATCTCGATGTACGAAAAAGAGTCTAATAGAGTCTCGTAAAATTGTACGAGGGCGCTTTTACTTTTCTTTGAGAGGCTATAGGATTTTATGAAATCTCTATATTTTATCTTTTTTTTCCTTTCATTTTATAACTGAGTTCCAATTGGTATCTATGTGACACAAATTGGTATATAACCTCATTTACTCTTTCATTTGCACATGGTTAATATAAGGTTCAAAAGTTTTCGTTCTGCAGCTCTCGTCAATGCTCCTGCTGTGGAAGTTGCAGTAAGAAGTTGCAGTCGAAGTAGTGGTAGAGGAAGATCTAGGAATAGAGGTGTGGGAGAGTAGTGCCTTCTGGAATCGAGGTACCGGTTAGCACTGCTCCTAGAAATGAGATCCCACCAGTCCATAATAAGGATATAGAAAAGGATATTAAGGTTGAGATGTTGAGGAAAATAGACAAGAGGAAGAGGTAACAACACAGACTATGGTTGTTGCCCTCTCTGATCCGGGTTTAGCTAAGAAAAAATGTGCCTAGAACTTTGAGAGATCGCAAGAAATATGATTTCATGGACTTAGAGCAAGGTGGTATATTTTTAGCTGCATATTAGGCTAAGTTCCATGCTTTTTCTAGATATGCTACGCAGTTTGTGAGTACGGAGGACGAGAGGATCTGATTATTTATTTGGGGATTAAATTCTGAGTTGCAATTATTATCTGTTCATATGACTTCTGCAGGGAGGAGCTTTAATGAAGTGACAAATTATGTTAAGATAGCTGAAGGGGTGAGAAGAGACGGTCAGGCTAAGGAGTTGGGTAAGAGAGCCAATAATTTCGGTGCTCATATTCTAAAGGATCCGGTCGACCAATGTTGTCAGCAAAGACAATTAAGTCTGCAATGCTCACCTTTGACGGGTAAATGACTATCCTTTGATCGTAATTCTATAATTTTTGAGAATTTGGACATATGAGGAGAGATATTGATTGCCCCCATCAGCATTTACTAAACTCTAAAGAGCACCCATCTAGAGAAGTGGTACCCATGTGGAATGGTAATAATGGTAGAGAAATCCACAAGGTGGTCGAAGAGGTAAACAGTGAAGCCGTGGTGGTAGAAGAAATAGTGTTGAAGGCAGAGGCAATGCGCAAGAATGATGGGATGTATCTTGTTAAGACGATATGGTTAATTGTTATCCTTTTCCAGGCAAAATATAGGTAGAGGCTTCTGATGCGCTGATCACAGTTATTATTCTTGTATGTGGTCGGATGGCTAATGTGTTGTTTGATTCGGTTTCTACTTATTCTTATGTATTCATGAGATTTGATTCCAAGTTTTATATTATTTGTGATGTGCTTGATGCCCCTATTTATGTTCTACCCCTGTTGGAGAGTCAGTCATAGTTACCCATGTATATCCTGTTTGCCCTATTTTGTGTATGGGATATTAGACTTGGGCTGATTTTGTGATTTTGCATATGATTGACTCTGACATAATCTTAGGTATGACTTGGTTGTCCCTTCCTATTATGTTGTGCTTAATTTTAATACTAAGTCCATAACTCTAGAAATTTCGGGAAGTGAAAAATTAGAGTGGGATGCGGTGTACAAGACTAAGCAAGCTAATATTATATCCTTCATTTAGGCTAGTAAATTAGTAGATCATGGATGTTTGGCCTATTTGTCTCATATCAGGTATGTTGAGATTGAGGCACCATCTATTATATCTATTCTTGTGGTTTCCGAATTTAGTGAAGTGTTTCCCAATGACTTGCATGGCATGTCTCCAGATAGAGATGTAGATTTTTGCATTGATTTTGACCTAGTATGTGCTCCATTTCAACCCCTCCATATTGCATGGCTACGGAATAATTAAAAGAGCTTAAGCCTCAAATCTAAGAGCTTCTTTATAAGGTATATATTTTCCCTATTGCTTCCCAATGGGGTTCTCTAGTTTTGTTTGTTAAAAAGAAGGATGGTAGCATCAAAATGTGTATACATTACCGTCATTCGAATAAAGTCACTTTTTGGAACAATTGTCCCTTGCCTTGAATACAGGATCTCTTTGACCATTTGCAAAGGGCTTCGGTTTTCTCTAAGATCAATCTATGATCCGGTTACCTTGAGGATTTTCCCAAGACGACATTTAGAACTCCCTATAGACAAAATGAGTTTTTGGTTATGTCGTTTGGCTTAACCGATGCACCTACAACGTTCATGAGTTTGATGAAATGGGTGTTTAAACCATTTCTTGATTCGTTTGTGAAAGTATTTATAGATAATATGTTTGTTTATTCAAAATGTGAAGAAGAACATGTCAACCATCTTCACATTGTTTTTGCGTGTTCTTGGGAAGTAAAAGTTGTATGCTAAATTCTTCAAGTGTGAATTTTGTTGAAATCAATTGTATTTTTTGGGCATGTAGTTTCAAAAGAAGATGTAATTGTAGATTCTCAAAATATTAAAGCTATTAAGAATTGGATTCAGCCTAGTTCTGTGACAAACGTTAGGAGTTTTGTGGGACTCGCTAGCTGTTAGTGTCGATTTATTATGGATTTTGCCTCTATTGCTACTCACATGACTATTTTGACTTAGAAAGAGATACCATATGAATGGATTTAAACTATGAAGAAAGTTTCTAAAAGATCAAGACTTTCATGGCTGCCACGCCTCTTCTAGCATTACCAATTGAAGGAAAAAAAAATAAGTTTACTGTAATGCTTCACATTCTAATTTGCGTGTTGTCTTGATGCAAGGTAATAATGTTATACCTTATGACTAGCGTCAATTCAAGGTGCTTGAGAAGAATTAGCCGCCACATGATTTAGAGTTTTTAGTGGTAGTGTTTGATCTTAAAAAATTTGGCGACATTAGCTTTATGTATTAAGTGTGAAGTGTTTACCGATCATCGTAGCTTGCAGTATATGTTCACTTAATAGGATCAGAGTTTGAGACTGAGAAAATGGAAGGAGTTACTCAAGGATTATGATGTGACCATTCAATACCATCTAGATAAAGCTATTGTTGTTGTTGATGCTTTGAGTCGAAAAGCATTTAATCTTGGTAGCTTAGCCAAAGAAATTCAGACCTTCAAGTCAGAGTTCATGCACTTTTGCATCTCTGAAATGGGCGGGGTGTTAGCTAGAATTGAGTGGAAGGACACTTTCATTTAGGAGGTGAAGTCCAAACAATTTAAGGATGAAAATTTGAACGAATTCAAGGATAAAATGACGATGGTAAGGCGCAAGAGTCCACTCTTGATGAGCATGGTGAACTCAGTGTTGAAGGGAGTATCTTTGTTCCTCGAGTTGATGACTTGATTCAAAAATTGTTGGCAAAATCTCATAGTTTGTGATAATCTATTCATCAAGGTGTGATCAAGATGTATAGAGATCTGAAGATAATTTATTGGTGGTCGGGTATGAAAAAAGAACTAGAATAGTTTGTGGCAAAGCATCTAAATTACCAACAAGTGATATATGAGCATCAAAGGCTGGAAGGTTTGCTTCAAATAATGACAATTCGGAATGAATGTGGGAAATAATAGCCATGGTCTTTGTTTTTTGACTTCCTAATACTTTGGGAACGTTTGATTCTATTTGGGTAGTGGTTGATAGATTGACTAAGTCAACCCATTTTATTTGGTAAGGATAGATTATAATGCTGAAAAGTTTGTAAGGTGTATGTGAAAGAGATAGCGAGACTGCATGAAGTGCCCCTGTCTATCATCTCAAATCGTGTTACCCAATTCACTTTCAAGTTTTTGAGGATATTGAATGATGAATTGGGCACTCAACTCACTTTTATTAAAACCTTTCATCTAAAGACGGATGGACAATCATATAGGACCATTCAAGTATTGGATGATACATTGAGAATGTGAGATTGATTTTGGAGGACATTGAGAAAATTTCTTACCATTGTGTTAATTTTCTTATAATAATTGTTATCACTCAAGCATCAATATGGAACCATTTGAGGAAATATAAGGGAGGACATGTATATCACTCATAGGTTGGTTTGAAACTTAAGATGTGAAACCTTTAGGGGTTAATTTAGTGAAGGATGAGCAAGATAAGGTTAGGAGTATTCAAGCTAAGATTTTAGCAGCCAAGAGTAGACAAAATATGTATTTTGATCAGGTAAGAGATATGAAACTTCATACTGGAGAGACCGTTCTTCTTAAGGTATCATTCATGAATGAGGTGATGAGTTTATAAGAAAGGTAAGCTAAGTCCTAGATACATTGGCCCATTTGAGATTCTTGAATGTGTGGGACCGGTAGCGTATAGGTTGGCCTTGCCTACTAATTTATAAAGAGTTCATTCGTTATTCCATATATCCATGTTAAAGATGTGTCATGGTGATGGGGATTATATGATTAAGTGGGACTATATTGTGTAAGACAAGGACTTCCAATATGAGGAGTAACTGATTGCAATTGTTGAGCACGATGTGCGGATGTTGAGGAACAAAGAGATTAAGTCCGTGATTTTTGATCACAATGTGCGGAAGTTCAGGAATAAAGAGATTTAATCCATGAAGGTTCAATGGAATCATCGTCCTGACGAGAAAGCTATTTCAGAGACTGAGAGGGACATGCCAGACTAGTATCCTCAAATGCTCATTGAACCAGGTACTACCTCCTTCCTTCCATAGCATTTTTTTTCTTATGTTTTTTCACTCTAGGACGAGTGAAGGGTAAATTAGTATCTATCATGAAAACCTATTCATGTTTTTATGTAAATGCCATCAAGGTGAAATTGAGGGCGAAAATATATTTAAGTAGTATTTGGATTTTCCCAGCCTAGTCAAGATTTGGAGTAAATCGGAATCACTAAAATAGAGAGAAATCTTGTATCAACAAGGTGAAACATTTGTGATTTTTATTTTATGAGTAGTTAGATAACTCATTAATGAACCCATACAAATTTAAGGAATTGAAATTAAGTGAGTGGATCTCTAAGAATCAAACATAGAGTATATGGTATTTTCTGAGCGTCCCAGGTTCGAGGTTTGTTGTAGAAAGAGAATGTTGGAATCCTTTCCATTTGGCGGGAGTTTTATCCCAATGGCGGGGCTTTTACAGTGGGATTTGGGTGTTCTGGCCGGTGCAACGGAACCAAAAATTAAACTTGAAAGATGAGGAGGCCATTGGTTCATAAGTGCCCTTTTGGAGGGCAGTTGTGTTGGTCTAGCACCGTCCCCAAAGCGGGATAAGGGCCATTTTGGCGGGCCAGATGCGACTAAATGTCGTAAATAAACATCTAAATAACCTTATTTTACACTTTTTGACTTTTAGAGCTAAGGAATCACCTGCATGCGACTTCTTGTTTTTCACCATAATTGAGGCTAAAGGTAAGCTTCTCACTCACTGCATCATTTTTCAATCAATAAAATGTAAAAGAATTGGTGGATAATGATGTGAAAAAAATTGTTATGAATTCTATGGTGGAGACAACCATATATTAGTTTCTTGGTGTCATGGGTTTAATCTACGGTTAATAAAATTCTTATAGTTTGGGTAAATTAGTTATTGTTTGTTGATTACCCTGTTATTGTGATTGTTTGTAGATCAAGAACAAGCGAAATGAATCCGGAAAAAAAAGGATCAAGTATCTCAAGGTTTCAAGCTTGTTTCAAGGTAGGTGAGAGCTGTGATTCTGTGTTTGTATGATTTAAGCATGTTATTTTTTCATTGTGATACTTGTATATGTATGAAATGTTTAAATATTGATCACACTTGAAAGTTTAGTCTGAAAAACAATGTTAAAACGTTGCTAAAGACACTTCAAAACTTTTACGAACTTTGTTTTGACTTTCTTCTTAACTGTTAGACATGACTCTTGACTTTTTTTACTTTGATCTTCACTTTCCAGGGATTTAATTATGGATTGAAGGTCATGATCTAATTTTTATGGATGATTTCATGATCTTTAGATGTACCTTAGAATGTTAGGATCAACTAGGAAACATAGCAACATCACTAGTGATCTAGTACAAAAAGATGGCTGAAGAATGGGGAGAACTGGAGATCCTAGTGCTCTAAGAGGTGTGGGGTGCAAACCCTCAAACATCAGAAATAGCATGGGCATCTCTGGCTAAAGTGGCTCCCCAAAGGTCAACGGACAATGACTTACCTTTGGGGCGCTGGGAAGCGCGACACGTGTGGGCTATTCCCAGGAGTTCTCCGACTTTTCTCTTCCATTTTTCATCTCTAAACCCTCTAAACTTCCATGGTTATTTACCCAAACATTTTGGATCATTAGTACTATCAATAGAAAATTTATTCAACCCAAAATTACACCCGAAAACATGAATCAAACAATCAAGAAACTTCAACAACACAACCATTAAGAACTCAACGAAACTTTTAACAATGTTATTCAGTAACTCAATATTTTAAAATTCAAAGCTTGATTTTTCTTAATTAAAACATGGTTAGCGCGTGGAAGAACTAACCCAACTCTACGTGATCTCACATCCTTTTTAAAGATCACCCTTGGCGAATTCCACACGCAAAGCTTGAGCTTTATTGGTGGTTCTTGATTTCTCTCCTCTTTTCTCTTTTTTTTCTCTCTTCTCCAAGCCTTAGCGTGAATTCTATTTTTTAACTGAACAAAGGTATGGTTTAACCCCAATAAATTCCTAAAATGAATTTAATTAATTAGGTAAGAAAAAAACAACTTTTCCCTTCCCAAATTCGGAGTGGTCTTTCCTTAATCGAACAACTCAACTTCTGAAAGGCATAACTAACTCATCCGAACTCGGAAACACACAAACTCAGGGCGATGGAAAGAATATTCTAAGGGTTTTGTAACCATACCTATAAATACATGTAACTCATCCTGATGTTGGAGTTATGACAAATTCAAGTTGACAAAAAAACACTTTTTAACTTATTTAAAATTTCTAGATTTTCTAACTCTTTCAAAAATAAGTATTTTTAGATTTTAACGTAACTCATCCTGATGAAGGAGTTATGGTCATTTAAACTCTTTTCTATTTCTTTCTGGTTGCGAGATGTTAAAATATCTGCCCTTTAGAAACATTCGTCCTCGAATGAGGTTACTTTTACTAAACTTAGGGAATCAACATTCGGTTTAAACACCCACAAGCAATTGCAGCAAAACAACATGCTTACTGAAAATTTAAATAGTACTAAGAAGAAACTTAGTTCCTTGGTGTGCATTTTCTCCGAATTCAAACGCATGCAAATATCTCTTCTTCATGTCCCTCTTCAGTTTCCCAAGTAGTTTCTTCAACAAATTGGTTCCTTAAAAGTACCTTAAATGATGCTACCTCTTTTGTTCTGAACTTGTGAGCATGGCGATCTAGGATTAGCACCAGAATATCCTCTAGACAAGTTATCTTTAATCTCTATATTCTTAGTTGGAATGATAAATGAAGGATCACCCGTGCACTTCTTCAACATGGAGCCATGAAACACCGAATGAACAATCGATATATCATCTAAGGGAATGAGTTTACGGCTTAGGAAAAGTCATCATGGCGGTAAATCTATCTAGCAGACAGGAGATGCCAAGAGCTAGGTTAAAGGAGAAAAAAAATTGTGATTGAAGGTTTGGCATTGTCAACAAACTCAATCCATTGTACTGATGAAGACAATGCTCAAGAGGAAGGAAACAACATTAAGGCTTGTTAGTGAGTTAATACAGCTTAACATTATTAAATATTTGCTAAGTGGCTGATTTGACCAAATAGTGTATCTATTCGATGACACAGTTAGTAATCACCTAAATGAGTGTGAAGTGTGAGTCACTTCAAAGAGAATTAATGTCAAAGGCCTATTATTTTTACACTCATGAAACCGAGAGGCGTTCATGGATAACTCGAACACAACCATAAGAACCATAACCGGTAGAGCGTTAGTTGTTTGACATATTGTTGTCTACATATACACCAAAGCTCGACGGTTCAAAGATATCACATCTACCAATTGACCGATTATATCTGACATATATTCATTGCGGAAAGTCCAAGGAGATACCTACTTATCTAGATGAAATTAATTCTTGTTTGCAAAGTAAACAAACTTGTCCGTTTCTTTGTCTTGAAGTCATTCCCCAGTCATGCAGGGGATTGTCAGGTGTTAAAAGGTGTGAATGGAAAATTAAGAGTTGCAACTTTTATGAAGAATGATGACTTTCGAAAATTTGTGACTTTTGTGCAAAACTTTTGACTTTTATGAAAAGTTGTCACTTCAATGAAACATTGTGAATTTAATGAAAACTTGTGACTTTTATGAAAAGTTGTGACTTTTATGAAAAGTTGTGACTTTTATGAAAGGTTGTAATCTTTTCGAAGGACTGTAACTTTTTCAAAGGTTTGTGACCTTTCCGATATTGCACACATTGACAACAATTCTTTCTTAAGAAAAATATTTCATATTTTTTTTTAAAAAAAAATTCTGATTCTAGTTCTCTACTAGTTTTAATTTTTCTAGTTGTGAAAATCTTCTTAAACTTTTTTTTGTCTTACCAAGTTGTTAAAAGCCTTGTTCTATGTATCTTAGGAATACAAGATGAACAACAACGAATCACATATGCAGGTTTTATAGGATGCCCTTGGGAAAGTGTTGCAACTCCACAAAGACTCCATTATCGATATTGAAAAGTTTTGCTTGAGATGAGATGACCTAATAAGGAAGCCTCTCGTTTTGTTAAAAATATTTTGAAAGAAGGCAACTTCATCAAAACTGGAGTTGACTCTGCGAACAATCAACCGGTGGTCACAATGAACACTTCATATTGCTTTTTCTCTCAGACTGTTGAGAAATCTGTTACCACTTTCTGCAGGAACGTGGTCATCTCCACTTCGGTTCTCAAAGTTGCCATTTTATTACAGGATTTAGGGTGTCTTTGGTGTGAAGGAAAAGTTTTGCATGGAAAATGTTTTCCTCGAAAACAAGTAGACTTATGACTTATTTTCTCATGTTTGGTTAGTGAGTAGAAAATATTTTTAGGAAATGACTTTTAATGTTTGATTTATGAATAAAAAAATACTTTTGGTAAATTTTTTTTGTTTTTACTAGAGTAGACATAATTTTTAAAATTGAAAAATATATTTTTTTTATTTTTTATTTGTTAGTGTGTGTGTGTGTGGATATTTTTAAAAAATAAGATTTTTTTTTGGGTGGCGGTGGGGGGCTTGTAGGGGGTGGTAGGTGGGCTGGCAGGATGTGTGGGTGGGTGAAATAACAAAAAATTGAAGTTTCAAGTATTTTTTAAAAACAAAATGACATTTATTTTAGGTGGTGGGTGGGGTAGAGGGTTGTGTGTTGGGGGCGGGGGCCGAGGTAGGGGTGAAAAAAATAAAAAAATTATGTAAAAAAT
>NC_028637.1:40489049-40506979 GCF_001406875.1 Solanum pennellii | reverse complement strand
GGCGGGTGGAGGCTAAGGGTTAAATTTTTTTTGATGTTTTAAATAATTTTTAAAAACAAATTGAGAATTTATTTTTGGAAGTGGGGTGGGGTGGGGATGGGGAGGTCGAGGGTAGGAGTGAAAAAATTAAAATTTGAATTCAAAATTTCATTTGTAGTTGGATGAGAGTTTTACAAAAAAATTTCCTTAATTTTGAAGAGAAGTCATTTCCAAATGAGTTGATTTATAAAACATTTTCAGAAACTTTTGTCCCAACCAAACATCAGAAAACTGAAAAACATAAGAACACACCCTTAATCTCTACTGCAGGGAGATATCAATTACATCAGTGCAAATCTTCCATGAGGTAAGTTGTGTATTGAACATTGTCCAAAAATGTGTTTCTTTTTTTCCGTTTATTTTTCCCTCTTTCATGCTAGGAAGAGAGCCTTAAGGATATCTGGTGTAATTAAAATGGACACAATACCATTCTGAAACTTCAGAGGTCAACTATTTTTCTGTTAATGATTATGATCTCTTTCTTTTTCTTGTGGGTGGAGATTAGTTATTTGTTGTAATTGAAGCCATTGTTTTCTATAGTATTCTGGAAACCATTTATTGTATATTTCTTTATATGTAATTTTTAAATATTTGTTTGGTTTTCTAATAGTAAATGCCAGCATTCATAAAAACACGAGGAGTCCTCAAGTTATTTAACTTTTCTTTTATATTCTTAAAGTATTAGTTAAGATAACTACTACTGTAAAAATCTCTAGAAGTTTTCTCTATTGGAAAATACTTATAATAGAATCAAGAACCTGAATTTTTTTTACTGAAGTACTTTTATTCCATAAGTAAAACTTATGAATTGCAAACCTATTACTAACGAATTTTGAAAAATCGATATTTATTTACCAGCATATTTTCTAGTTACTAAAATATCTAAAGGATTACTAATGAAGGATTTTTGTTACTAAATGTACCAACTAATAACTTATAAAATTTAAAATATAAAAAATAAATTTACTAACCTTTTTTCTATTCGTTAGTGAAGATATTAATGGGACACCAACAAAGTTTTGGTTGGTAGTTTGCCAACAAAAATGTTAGAGCCAATTTTCATAAATTACTACCAAAATCTTCAAGTGGTTACCAACACATTTTTTTTAAGTAAGTTTACCAATGATTATAATTGGTTGGAAAAATTTACCGACAATCTTTATATGAATACTTTGATTTTTTTTAGTAACCGTAAGTAACTCAATTTACCAAAAAATTTGATAGATTTACCAACGGATATTTTTGTTGATACTTATGCCTTAATTTTTAGTGTGAGTGACAATAGAAATTAATAAACTTGTTGATACTTATGCCTTAAAGGATAAAGTTTCATAAGGTTTCAAGCATGTTTCGAGGTAGGTGATGGTAGTGATTCAATTTTTGTGTGGTGTATGCATGTTCTTGATAAATTGTGATACCTGTACATGTATGAATGTTGAAATGTCGATCATACTTGTTGAAGATTATATACATGAATGATGTTGCTATAGAATCATGATATAAATGTATGATCTTGAAGGTATACTTGTTATTGTGATTGTTGTGTGTGTTTGGGATAGACTTCCACATTTCGGCACAACTAAGTTAGATTTGATTGCCAGATTTCAGCAAAACATTAAATTGGATTGACATGTTTCGGCATAGCTTTAGATCGGATTTCAATATTTTAGAGTAATATTTAATTCAATTTCCACGTTCATACAACAATATGGGATCTGATTGCCACGTTAAGGCAGGGTAAATTTTTTTTGGGTTCCGTGAGAAGACCAATGATGTGATAATAAGTGTTTAATGTGTTGTTGATTCTTCGTGTCGATATTATTGTATATGCTTATATTCATGTGATTATAATGTTTCTTGACTTGTTTATGTTACACTAGTGGGATAGTCGTCTGACCCTAGGCATTTAAATTCAACTTTGTTTAATTAACTTTCTTTCATAACTTAATTGTCTTAGTTTTTGTTTTCTTGGTTAGTTTGGGTTGTAGTAGTGGTTCTCCCACCGGAAGGTTAGTGTGGGTGCCAATCACGACGGTGTGTTCTGACTTAGTTGGTATAAGAGCCTGGGTTCGTTGATCTCAATCTACTGAACTTAGTCTAATAGAGTGAGGTGAAATGGTACGATGGAGCTTTTAATTTTCTTCGAGAGGCTATAGGACTTCCGAAAGAAAAAATATTTTTTCTCTTGTCTCCTTTCATTCTATTACTTAGTTCCAATTGGTATCTAACCTCCTTTAATCTTCCGTTCACAAATAGTTAATACAAGGTTCAACGGTTTTAATCTTGTAGCTCCGACAATGCTCCAACTGAGGAACTTGCACCGAGAGGTTGCAATTGAGGCAGGGTAGAGGACAGATGTATATAGAGGTCGTGGGAGAGCAGTGCTTGCTGTGATTGAGGTACCGGTTAACAATGCTCCTATAAATGAAATCATGTCAGTCCATAATGAGAAGATATAAGAGGATATGGAGTTTGGAGATGTTGAGGAGAATACACAAGAGGATGAGCTACCGATACAGACTGTGGTTGTTCCCTCATTGAACCGGTGTTAGCTCAACCGATTATGGTGTTCCTCAATCGGTTGGATGGTCCTGGAGTGCTTCCACTTATTCAAGTAAAATCTAATTTTCAAGTTGCTACACCCGCACCCAAGACGAGTTGAAATATAGGTCTCGATACTTTCTTGTGTGCTCTGTTGGGTCCCGATATGACCTGTAATGAGCTTGATATGTTTACTATGTTATTGAAACGTAAGACCCTGATATTTATGGGTTCTAGAACTGAAGATGCTTATGATTTTATCTTGTTGTTCACCAATATAGGGTAGAGTTCTTGTCCCTCCAAGTTCAAGGTGAGACTAACCAATGGTTGAGAAATCATATGGAGTGCGCATCTTCTACTTTACCTCCACTCACATTTACCTAGTTTCATGCTCTTTTGTTTGGAAAAACTATTTTTCTAGAACTTTGAGGGATCGCAAGACATATAAGTTCATTGCCTTAGAGCAAGGTTGTAGGTTTGTGGATGCTTATGAGACGTAGTTCTATGCTTTGTATAGATGTGCTACGCAGTTTATGAATACAAAGGAGGAGAGGATCTTCTTATTTATTAGGATATTAAATTGTGAGCTACATGTATTATCTGTTCATATGACTTCTACAAGGAGGATATTTAATGATGTGAAATATTATGTTAAGACAGTAAGGGGTCAGACGAGCCGGTCAGGCTAAGACATTGGGTAAGAGAGCCAAGAATTTCGGAAATTTTCAGTGCTCATATTCTAGAGGCTCCTGTCAATGAACAGTGGCAGCAAAGCTAGTTCACTAGGCCATGCTCGACTGTACAGGTAACTACTCGGGGACTCCATCTTATAATTTCTAAAATAGCTAGGGACTTGCACCTTCTATGGGTAGAAGACAATCCTTTGATCGTATTTGCTATTACTGTGAAAAACTTGGACATATCAGGAGAGATATTGATTTCCCCCATCCGCATTTACTAGAGTCCGTAGAGCAGCTATGTAGAGTAGTGGTACAAGAGGTGAATGGTAATAAAGGTAGATGGCGTCCAAAGGTAGGGCGAGGCCGTGGAGGTAGAGGGAATGGTGGTTGAGGCAGTGTCAATACACAAGAAGGATTGGAAGTAGCTCATAATGATTATAGGGCTCAACGTTATGCTTTTCCTAGCAACAATTAGGAAGAGGCGTCTGATGCGGTGATCACATGTACTATTCTTGTCTGTTATTTGATGTCTAATGTGTTGTTTGATACGATATCTACTTATTCTTATGTATGCATGAGATTTGCTTCCAAGTTTGATATTATTTGTGATGTACTTGAGGCCCATATCAATGTTTCTACCCATGTTGGACAGTCAGTCATAGTTACCCATGTATATTGTACATGCCCTATTTTGTTTATGGGATATTACACTTGGGCTTATTTGGTGATTTTGGATAGATTGACTTTGACATAAACATAGGCATGACTTGGTTGTCTCCTTATTATGTTGTGTTTAATTTTACTACCAATTTTGTAACTCTAAAATTCTGGGAAGTGAAAAGTTAGAGTGGGAAGGGGTGTACAAGCCTTGCAAGCTAAGGTTATACCTTCCATTTGGGCAAGTAAACTAGTAAAGCAGGGATGTTTCGCTTATTTTGCTCATATTAAGGATGCTGAGATAGAGGTTCCATCTATTAAGTAAATTCTTGTGGTGTCTGAATTTACTCATGCGTTTCCAAATGACTTGGGTGGCATGCCTTCATATAGAGATATAGATTTTTGCATACATTTTGATCCTAGTACGCGCCCCATTTTCATCCCTTCATATCATATGTCTGCGGCATAATTAAGAGATCTTAAGGCTCAATTCTAAAAGCTTCTTGATAAGGAATTTATTTACCCTAGTGCTTCCCTATGGGGTTCTCCAGTTTTGTTTGTTAAAAAGAAGGATGGTATCATGAAAATGTGTGTAGATTACCATCGATTGCATATAGTTACTATTTGAAAAAATTATCCCTTTCCTTGAATAGAGGATATCTTTGACCAATTTCAAGGGGCAACAATTTTCTCTAAGATAAAGTTACCTAAATTCAAAACTAGGCCGAAGGATGTTCCCAACATGGAGTTTAGAACTCTCTATGGACATAATGAATTTTTGGTTATGTCATTTGGGTTGACCAATGCACCTGCAATTTTTATGAGTTTGATGAATGGGGTGATCAAACCATTTCTTGATTCGTTTGTGAAAGTATTTATTGAAAAAATTTTGTTTTATTCGAAAAGTGAAGAAGAACATTCCAAACGTCTTCGCACTGTTTTGGGTGTTCTTGCGAAGTAAAAGTTGTGTGCTAAATTTTCAAAGTGTGAATTTTTGATGAAATCCGTTGTATTTATTTGGCATGTAGTTTCAAAAGAAGATGTAATGGTAGATGCTCAAAATATCAAGACAATTAAGAATTGGGCTTGGCCTAGTTCTGTTGACGGAAGTTAGGAGTTTTGTGGGACTCGCTAGCTGTTTATTTCGGTTTATTAAGAAATTTTCCTCCATTGCTACTCACTTGATTATTTTGATGAAGAAGGAAATATCGTTCGATTGAATTGGGAAATGTGAAGAAAAGTTTCTAAAATATCAAGACTCTCTTCACCACCGCGCCCATTCTTTCATAATCGGTTGAAGATAGAGATTTTTTCATTAGTTGTAATGCTTTACATTCTGATTTGGGTGTTGTGTTTATGTTAGTTAAGAATGTTATAGTTTATGCCTCGCGTCAATTGAAGGTGCATGAGAAAAATTACTCGAACTATGATTTAGGGTTTGCAGTGGTAGGGTTTGCACTTAAAATTTGGCTACATTACCTCTATGATGTTATGTGTGAAGCGTTTACCAATCATCGTAGCTTACATCAGGCGTTCACTCAAAAGGATCTGAATTTGAGACAACGAAGATGGATGAAGTTACTTAAGGATTATAAAGTGACAATTCAATACCATATGAGTAAGACAATGTTGTGGCAGATGGTTTGAGTCGAAAAACGCTAAATATGGGTAACTTATCTTATTTGAGTGTAACCAAGCGACCTTTAACCAAAGAAATTCAGACCTTAGAGTCCATGTTCATGCAGTTTGGCATCTCTAAAAGGGGTGGGGTGTTACCAAACATTGAATTTAAGCCCACATTCATTCAGGAGGTCAAGGAAAATCAATTGACGATGAAAATTTGAACGAGGTCAAGGGTAAAATGGTGAATGGTAAGGCGCAAGAGGCAACTCTTGATGCTGATGATTTACTTAGTGTTAAAGGGAGAATTTGTGTTCCTCTAGTTGATGACTTTATTAAAAAATTGTTTCAAAAATCTCATAGTTCGCGATATTTTATTCATCTGGAAGTGAACAAGATGTATGTAGACCTGAAGCAAATTTATTGGTGGTCAAGTATGAAGAAAGTCATTGCAGTGCTTGTCCCAAAAGCTTCAAAAGTACCAAAAAGTTATATATGAGCATTAAAGGTCGGAAGGTTTGGTCCAAATAATTCCAATTCCGGAATGGAAGTGGGAATGAATAGCCATGGATTTGTTTTTGGTCTTCCCAAGACATTGGGAAACTTTGACTCTGTTTGGGTAGTGTTTGATAGATTGACTAAGTCAACCCATTTTGTTCGTGTAAGGATAGACTATAATATTGAACATTTGGCTAAAGTGTATGTGAAAAAGATACTGAGGCTAAATAAAGTGACCCTTTCTATCATGTCTGATCGTGGTATCCAATTGACTTACAAGTTTTGGAGGAAATTTTATGATGGAATGGGCACACAACTAACTTTTAGTACAGCCTTTCATCCATAGACAGATGGACAATCATAAAGGACCATTTAAGTAGTGAAAGATACGTTGAGAATCTTTGATTGATTTTTGAGGATATTGTGATAAGTTCTTAACATTGTGTTAATTACTTATAATCATAGTAATCACTCAAGCATTGATATCGCACCATTTGAGGAATTTTATGCGAGGGGATGTAGGTCACTCATAGGTTTGTTTGAATCTGGATATGTGAAACCTTTAGGGGCGGATTTAGTGAAGGATGATCAAGATAAGGTTAGAAGTACTCCAGCTAAGATTATAGTATCTAAGACTACACAAAAGAAGTATGTGGATAATATGGTAAGAGACATTAATTTTTAGACTGGAGAGAACGTTCTTCTTAAGGTATCACCCATGAAAGAGGTTGATGAGATTTGGTAAGATGGGTAAGCAAATTCCAAGATACATTGGCCCATTTGAGATTCATGAATGTGTGGGGACCAGTAGCATATAGGTTGGCGTTACCTCCTTATTTATCAAGTGTTTGTTTGGTATTTCATATATCCATGTTGAAGAGGTATCATGGTGAGATAGATTATATCACTAAGTGGTACTCTATTGTGTTAGACAAGGACTTCCAATATGAGAAAGAACTGGTAGCAAATCTTGATCATGATGTCTGCAAGTTGAGGACCAAAGAGATTAAGTCCCTGAAGGTTCAATAGAATCATCTTTTTGTCGCGGAAGCTACTTTGGAGACCGAAAATAACATGCCAGACAAGTATCCTCAACTGTTCTTCAAACAAGGTACCGCCTCCTTCTTTCCTTAGCCTTTTTCCCTATGTTTTTCCACTCTGGGACGAGTAATAGGTAAATTGGTATCTATCGTAATGACCTATTCCTATTATTTTTTAAATGCCACCGAGGTGAATTTGGGGCCTGAAAAAGTTTTTGGTTATATTTGAATTTTCCAACCTTGTCCAGATGTGAAGGAAATTTGAGTCACTAAAGTGTATACAAATCTGGTAGCAACCGGGTGCAACAATTACCATGTTCTGACATAACTTTGTATTAGATTGCCACGTTTCGGCATAATATTGGATCCAATCTCCATGTTCTGTCATAAATATGGGATTGAATTGCCACATTATGACAAGCTAACTGTTTAGGTTTTGGTTTCGTGAGAGGACCAATGATGTGATGATAAGTGTTAAATGTGTTGTTGATTCTTCATGTTGATAATGTTGTATATTTTGATATATATGCATGTGAGTATAGTGTTTCTTGACTCTCTTATGTTACACTAGTGGAATAATCGTGTGATCCTACCAATACATTATGGTTGTCTTCTGATATTGCACTTGCTCTTATTTTTGTTGAGTATAGTGCATTTTCAGGCGACTATTGACAAACAATGCTTTCAAGATCAGTGATCGTTGCTTCAAATTCAAGGTTGAGCGAATTATTTCGGGCTGCCATGGGGTTCTCTTTCATTTGTGTCCACCATTTCCTGACTTAGACATTTTTTCTAGTTAGTTGAATAGTTCCTTAGTTTAGGGATGTAACCCATCGTGTTTAGACTTATGGTTCTTATTAGATGTTTTGGAATATTGATATTTAGATTCTAAATATTTAAATTCCGTATTTGTTTAGTTAGTTAACTTGCTTCCATATCTTAATTGGCTTAGTTTTGGTTTAGTTTCTTAGTTTAGATTGTTGTAATAGTTCTCACAGCATAGGGTGTGTGTGGGTGTCAATAACGATGGTCTTGATCGTAACAATTTCTTTTTTTATATTAGTGATTTTGATAAATCATTTGCCCTTGTCAATTAATGATCGTGATTTTTAATTTTTTTTCTATCGTTCTTTCTAATGATTTTTTAATAGAATTTGTGTCATTTTGAAGGTTTATGTTATCCATGTCTTTTAGAGATGAACTTATTATGTATCATTTTAAAGTATTTTTTATTGAAAAAGCATGAAAATCATATTATAAAGTTGAATGTATAAAGTTATATACTTCTTTCTTCTCTTTTTATTGTGGAGGTGTTACTATTTGGGGAGTCGAATAACATTTTCATTGACTATAGTTTTCTCCCAAATAAAAATCAAAATATTTCAATTATTCTCCATACGTACTTGCAATATTTTTTGTATAATTTTCAAATATGTATTTTTATTTTTAAAAATTTTAACGATTTGTCCCTAGTTAATTAAAACCACAATGTGGGTAGAAGTTGTACAGAACCACAACTAATTTCATATGGCTTTGAAAAGAGCAATTATGTCATTATGGCAATAGAGGCAAAGCTATCATTTTATGTTTAAGGATTCTGATGTTTTTTTTTTTGAAAAAAAAAATAAATCAGCTTATTAGGTTATGGATATATTGTTTATACTCCCTTCATCACATTTTATGTTAAAGTGTTACTATTTGAGGATTCTCGTATTTTTTAAAAAACATATGTTGTTTCATTAGATAAGTTTATTTCGAGTACTTATCGTGTAGTTTTTAAATCTATACACATTTTATTTTTATAATTTTAAAGAATTTATATTCAAATTCATAGTTTCAAGCCTTATAATTTCACATATCATAATGTCAAGCCCTGTGCCTAAACCCTTGGTGTAACCAACACTCGAAGACCATTGTTAGCCTCGAGCAGACATTACTCAGTGAACGAATTAAACACAAGATATAAATCATGTAATAACTTAAAAGTAATACTTAGCCAATGTTGCAACTCATGTCTGAAATGTTTACAACTGAAATGAACAACACTAAAGAACTATGCTATATGTCTATGAAGCCTCTAAACAAAGAGGGATGTTGGTATAGGACCCCCAATCATCCTAATAACTGAAAAATGAAATTCAAGCAATAAAAGATGTCCTCCAGAATGTAAGGAGACTCACCAACTGACTCTGAGTTGCTCACTGGATCGACGGTACGCCGGATGACAATCCTAGTTACATGTGTATCCATCATAAGATGATGCAGGCCAACTTGCATCAATACATGGAATGTAAGAATATGTGAGTTTGAAAACTAAATACAACTTAAGCTAGAAAAGTATGTGAAGGGAACACTTACCTTGGCTCTTATCATGTCAATGAATAATTTGACTCAATATAAAGCCAAAAGAGATGCAATATATATAAATATTGTAAGACAATGGGAAAACTTAGTTAATTAAAGAAAATGCAAGAAAAACTCAATTTTACTTATCTAATGAAGCAACATATTTTTTTGTGGGAGATTCTATTACCGAGAACCACCACTATGAGCTTAAGAGGTGATACAACGTCTTGCCCACACTGCTAGAACAGTTCCATACTTTGTCGTCACATAGAACTACTTAAATTTGTTTATCTACTAGCTTAACTTAAGTGATCATCTAAAAAGTATGATCCTGTAATACCCATGATTGTTACATGATTTCTGGAGACTTGAGTTAATATGAACTCGCATTCCTATGTCGGTGCTCAATAATAATCCAAAAAATTCACTTAGCTCATATGTTTTTTTAAAAAAACATCTTTTTTGGTTTGATATAGTTACTCAACACTTAGATTAAAATCTCTCATGGAATTGATGTTCCTTTCTTGTTCAAATGTGAGAACATTTATGAACTCTCAAAGAATACTTAGTCTCCTTATAATTTTGAGAAATGAACTGGACTGTTTAATTTTTACTTAACTTGAAACTTTAGTCTCAAAAAAAATATAAAATGTTGGTAAAGACTCTTGAAAACTTTTAAGACCTTTGCTTTGAGTTACTTCTTAACCGTTAGACTTGAATCTTGACTTCTTTGACTTCGATCATACATTTACAAGAATAGAATTATCAATTCAAGGTTCATGATCTCATATTTATAGATGATTTCATAATGTTTAGATGTACCATAGAGTGTAATAATCAACTAGGAAACATTGGTACATCACTAGAGAACTAGAACTGAATGATGGGGGAAGAATGGGGAGAACTGGCGACCCTGGTGATCTAAGAGGCTTGTGGCGCTAGCCCTCAAGCGTACAAAGTCTTACCTTTGGGACTCTGGGAGACGCTTTTTCTGGTGCGGCACCCCAGAGGCCAACGGACAAAGACTTATCTTTGGGACTCTGGGAGGCGCGACGGCCTGGGCTATCCCAGGCGTTCAACGATTTTTCTCCTTCGTTTTTATCTCTTAATGTTCTAAACATACTTGGTTCTATCACCAAAAACATAGGATCATTATTACTATTAATATAAAATAGATCCAACCCGATATTACACCAAGAAATATGAATTAAACTATCAAGAAACTTCAACAACACACCCAGCAGGAACTCAACGAATCTTTCAACAGTGTTTTTCAGGAACTCAATTTCATAACATTCAAAACTTTAATTGGATGAATTAAAACATGGTTGGAACGTTTATGAACTAACACTACTCTATGTGGTCTCACATACCTTTTAGGGATCACCACTGAGGAATTCCACAGTCAAAGCTTGAGCGTTCTTGTCGATTCTTGATTTCTCTTCTCTTTTTTCTTGTTTTCTATCTTCTCCAAGCGCTAGCATGAATTCTACTTTTTTAAAACATAACAAAGATCTGGTTTTACCAAAGTTAATTTATTAAAATGAATTAATTTAATTAGGCATAAAAAAGACAACTTTTTCCTTCTCAAATCCGGATTGGGCTTTACTTTATGAAACAAGCCAACTATTGAATGGCATAACTAACTCATCCGAACTAGGAATCGTGGAAACTCGGCTGGAAATATTGTTCTAAAGGCTTTCAAACCATATTTCTAACTACAGGCAACTCATCCCGAGCTAGGAGTTATGGTCGTTTAAGTTGACAAAAACACACCTTTTAACTTACTTACAATTTCCAGATTTTTTTATTCTTTCAAAATAAGTATTTTCAGTTTTTAAACTCTTTTTTAGTTTTTTATAAATGTGAGGTGTTACAATATATCCCTCTTGAGAACATTCGTTCTCGAATGAGGTTACTCGTACAACACATAGGGTAGAAACATCAAGTTCAAACACCCACAATTAATTGCATCCAAACAACATGCTTACTCAAAATTTAGATAGTACTAAAAAGAAACTTAGAACCTTGGTGTGCATTTTCTCCGGATTTGAAAAGATGCAAATATCTCTTCTTCATTTCCTATTTAGCTTCCGATGTAGTTTCTTCAACAAATGGTTCCTCCAAAGTACCTTGATTGGTGCTACCTCTTTTGTTCTCAACTTGTGAACATCGCTATCTAGGATTTGCACAAGAATCTCCTCATAACACAAGTTATATTTGATCTCAATAGTCTTAGATAGAATGATCAAGAAGGATCACTCATGCACTTCTTCAATGATACACCGCTAACTCTTGTGGTAGCTCTAACTCATAAGCTACTTTCTAATCCTCTTGGAAATTCTATATGGACCAACATACCGGGGACTAGGTAAATACTACAAAAAGGGATACAACGGCAATTAAAAATGGCATTAGAGTCCATAACTATGGCCGCTATAGTCATATTTAGCCAATGCCCTTTTGCCGCTGTATCAAAGGCCAGCAAAGGCTTTTTGCAGCCATTTGGGGAAAGTCAGTAAAGTCAAGCTCTATGGATGCTAAATCTCATTTGATTTAGTGGAAATTGGTTGTGGCAACTAAAAAGGCTACAAAATACAATCCAAAGTGGTTAGGTTTCTCATGTAGCATCCATTTATATAGCAAGTAAAAACAACTAACATGTCGCGAAAACACATTTGTTCTAGTAGCAATGGCCTGCGGCTATTTAGATTGCTCCGAAATCTAATAAAATAGTAGTTATATTTTTGTAGTATCCATTTTTATAGCCGGTAAATCCTACTAAATTTATGCTAAAGCGCATTACTTCAAGTGGCAATAAAGGTAGTTTTTAAATAAAATTTAATACAACAATCATGTTCTTGTAGCGTCCATTTTGATATCTAGTAAATTCGATTAAAATGCCACAACAAGTTCATTTCATTAAGGAGAATGGTTTAGTAGTAATTATAAAGGCTAGAATATCCTTTTGAAAGCATATTAATTTCCCCTATTTTACGTCCACCATTTTTATCTATAATATTCACTTAGTTTGACGCTAAAATTCACAAACTTTAGTGACAAATTTGTTAGCAATAAATAATAATGACCACATCCATTGATAAAATTATTTAGTACACACTTCTACCGATAAATCCAGCAAATTTCTAATCAAAAGAGAGCCTATTGGATGTGATGATATTTGTCAAATGCTAAAAGATATATAATATAATTCCTAAAACATAATAGATCTCATCAAATCGAAACAAAATAAATTATTAATCAAAACTATAGTATCTTCAATGAATTTCCACAATGGTTCACCATATTGAAATATTTCACAGGCATTATTTTTTAAAATCATATTGCATGATCTGAAATAATAAAGTAAATGTGTCAAAAAGAAGAAATTGAATTGATAAAAAGATCATCAGATCAAACAAGTTCTCATACTCTTACAAAATATTTACTCGACAAAATGTTTCATAAAAAAGCTACGTGCAAATACCAATGACCCTAGTATGCGAAAGACACTTCATTATGAAGATATTCACAACCTAGAAAACAAACAAACAAAAAGCAAAAGCACATTCATTGCATGAGCAACAAACCATGAAAGAACGGAAGCAATCTGCCCGGATGTGTCCTGCTGAATGTGTAATACATAAACCCTATGCTTCAAGTAGCAAACATACTTCAAGAAGAATAATGATAAAACTTAGAAGACTATATGTAATATTCATATACATAGACATACATTAATTTATGTTTCGAAACCTCTATTCATTAGGGTCTAAGAACCGATCAAATTTACATCAGTATTGAACACTCAAATCCTATTTAAGGTTTACCACAATGCAATAAATACTAATAGGCACTAAGCTAGAGAATGATAGAAACGGAAAGTTCGTATAGTGGAGGAGAAAATCAGTGCACAAAGTAGCTTCAGTAATTAGACCACTAATATGCAAATATACCTACAAAACCTATAGTAAAAAGTAACTACACTCCCAACCAGCGGCACCGTTTTGATGCTTCAATGTGTATATCTTTGATATTACGTAATCACAACAATAACCAACAATTTAAGTTTCTACGAAGCGACGCTAATAAACTAACCCAACCAAGGGTTTGGGTTGTGTCCCAAGGGAGTGGTAGTCAAAGTAGTAGCTACTTAGAATTCTTTTCTAAATAGTGATAGCTCAAGACACTTTCTAGTTAAACACAAATTAAATTCAATTTTTGATACCATAGTTTTAAAATATCAAGAAGAAAGCATTTTTGTCACAAGTAGTAGAATAGAAAAAAAAAGGAGAAACAAGTACGGGAGAGAGTTCTTTGGGTGTGACCGCAATATATGTAGACACAAACTAATGGATACATGCTTTTGATATGAAAATTTGCAAGACAATGGTCACTAGGATACGCTTTAGGTGAAATCACCAATAAAATGCATCTAATCCTATCAAAAAGCATGCCCCAATAGTAATATCAACATAGATTTCCTAAATCACACCCCAAAATTGGGTTTTTAACAACACATCAAGCAAAACCATGTGTACTTAAAATGATAAAGGAATCAAGTGGGTATAAGATATTAAACCTTAATAATAGCAAAGGAAGGTAAATGGAGAAAACCCACTTCCAAGATAGGCTTTCTTCAAGCTTCCACAAAAACCTCTCCAAACTTGAGGGAAAACTTAAGAGAAAGGTTTCTAAAATAATATTAAGTGTATATTTTTTACCCTCTAAGATATTTTTCTAAATAATGAAAGAATTCAGTATTTATAGACTTCAAATTATTTGTCGGTGGATCCATTCGGCGTCTTTAGTCATGATCGCCTAGCCATTCGGTGGCTTGCCCTTTCTCTCGTTCATCGCCGTTTGTGCCTTGCCTTAATATCAATGCATGTGGCATCGTTGGGTCGAATAACTCTGGTTCGCTGAACTATTTATCAAAGCGTCAACTTCTTTTCATCTCCTTTTGATTCACTTCCTTTAGGGATCACTTGTTATAGCATAAGGTAGAAGTTTGCTATACGGTGTATCTCTAGAGTGGTTTGAATGTGCACTTTGAATCTTAATCCCTTTTCTTAAGTTTTGTGCCTAATTGTCCATGCTCCACCAAATTCCCAAATATCTTAAAAGCAGAAGTTATTATCAGATATTGAGATAAAACACACAATCTAGGACACTATTCGCATAAAAATAAGGCCCTAAATGAGCCCAATTTGACGACTCATTAAACACAAACACAAACAATTAGCATACCGCAACGTGATACCCGATCCAAAAGTTATATCAAAACGTGGCAATATGATCCGTGTTAGTTATGTCGTAATTTCATCCCATCTTTATGTTGAAATAGGGAAATCTTATCCTAGTTAATTGTGCCAGAACGTGTCAACCTGACCCTTCAACACACCACAATTAAAAACACAAGTACACTCTCAAGTTATACAATCAACAAGTTATTCATGCATATAGTCACTCATCTATCTCATTTAGAACAAGTGTGATCAATAATGCATCATTCATATGCATACAAATATAAAAATGAAGAATGTACATACATACATCACACAATCATACAATCACAACCATCACCTACCTCGAATCAAAATTTGAATCCCCTAAGGAAGTTGAACCTTATTTTTTTCTGATTTTTTCCGCTTATTCTAGGTCTACAAATAATTAATATATGCAAGGATCATCAAACAATATCAAATTATTAGGATCATAAAAATAATGTCAAACTTAGGTCAACCCTTGATATCATGTATCCAAACTAGGGGTTTTTGCACCATGGTTTAAATTCAAAACCTTCCCCCATTGCTAATAACCCAAGAAAGTAAATCTACGGATCGAAAAAATGGATTCGGGAGGTGAAAATCTTACCTTTAACCTCAAGAATGGTGGAAAACATTCAAGAAGTCGTATGGGTTCGTTCCTTAGCTCTAAAAATTTACAATTACATAATAAAGTAATTTTAGGGTTTATTTACGACTTTAAGTAGCATTTGGCGCGCCACCAAGGCACCCACCCCGCAATACCGGCCCCGCCAAAGCCACAAAATCCAGCACAAGAGTTGCTTGCATGAAACAGTGAGTCAATTAATTAATTCCAAGACCACTATTTGACAACACACCTCTACCCAACGCCACTCAGAAAATAACTTTTACTCTAAGATCGATTTTGAGAGTTTTATTTTCCCTAATTCAATTTTGTGAAGCTAAACGAGATCCTTAACGACTTATCTAACTGCTCATGTAATCAAATCATAAATAAATCACATGAGTTTAACCACATATCCCTACACCATAATGACTCCAAATTCATCCAAATCTAGACTAGGTTGAGAAATCTTTTCTGGCCTCAATTCTTTTCCGTTAGCTTTTTCATAACGAGGAAAATCAGGTTGTTACAAAGTGCAATCTTATAAATGGGATCCTAAAATTATAGTGTGTATGTACACGTTATCCCTATATGGTAGAGGTTGTTTCCTCTAGAACTTTGATTAAAGTAAAGTCAACACTTCCTAAAAGATTCAAAAAATGTCTCTCCTCTTTCTACTTTCCACATGTAAGGTTATTATAGGAAACTTGAATTCAAAACATTTGCTAGCTATAAATAGTGATCGGTTTGCTGAGGTGTATTAAACTTTTAAAGTTGAATGGTTGAGGTTATGTCACACATGTTTGGAGATTATAATATAGCATAAATAAATTGTAAAATTGAAAAATAGAAAAAGATAATATATTAGGAAGTAACTGATAATTAGTACTACATTAGTACTGATCACCTTAGTTTAACATTTTATTATTAGAAAGAAAGTAAAAAAAAAAACAAAAAAAGGCAACTAAAACATTAAATATATGTTTAATAACTTGTATTAGATAGTATACTTGTGTATTTTGCATATCATTCAATGCATAATAACAAAATAAGAAAAAACATTCAAAATAAGGATGATCATAGTTCAACAGGTATCAAGAAAAATAAATGAAGTCTTTGTTGATTTATGGGATCTAAAGGAACACTGAAGCATGCCTATAAAAAGTAAGAAAAGTGAAGTTGATTATAAAAGTGAAACGTGAAGTTTTCTGCGAATGTCGAGTCTTTCCATCATCTACTCTTTGGTTCTCAAAGTGGCCATTTTGTTACGTGATTTAATCTCTACTGTACGGAGATATCAATAACATCGGACCAAAGTCTTTCTTCTTCTTATTTGTGGAGATTAGTTATTTCATGTAATTGAAGCCATTGTTTTCTGTTGTATTATGGAAACCATTTCTTGTATAATGCTTTATATGTAATTTTGAAATATTTGATTTGTCTTTTGCTAGTAAAAGAAACCATATCATTATTAATGATTCTATGTTTCGGGATGTTTTTTGCTCTAAATTTAATGGTGATACAGCGTTCATGCGTGCAAATGTATGACATTATCTGTTTGAAACCTCATTGGAAGATGCTAAAGTTTTTCTGCTAAAATTGGAGGTGACGTCTCTCACTTTGGTTTTGAGAATCGAATATCACCCACATTCTTTCTACCACTCTAAATCCACAAAATGGATCTCTAATCAAAATCACTAACAGGTTTATATTTGTTGTTTATTGTCAGCTAAAGAAGATCAATATAAACTAGGCTCTGCGGCTCCGAAAATAAGTTGTTGAATTTTTTGGAATACGAACTCCACTGCAAAATTACCCTATGGACTGCTTATCTTTAGGATTATTGTCGATTCTCTTGTGGGGCTCTCTAATACAAGCCTACATTAATTGATGGTACATATGATATTCGAACTTTTCCGAGAATGAATTATGTGTTTATTAACGAGAAATGGTATAAGTAGGAGTTTGTCCAACCTAGGGTTTATACACCCCAGCTACTAGAATCTCTGTTGACTTCGTAGCATTGCTCTTCATGGAGGCTGAGCACATTAAGGTAAGGCTCGATGGTCTTGAATCCCATATGCAAGGTTTTATAGGATGCCCTTTGAAATGTGCTGCAACTCCACAAGGACTCCAGTATCGATATTGCAAAGCTTCGGCTTGAGGTGGGAGCACTTAAGAAGGATGTCTCTCGTTCTCTTAAAACTATTCTAAAAGAAGTTAACTCCATCAAAGATGGAGCTGACTCCGCTAACAATCAACTGGTTGTCACTGTGTACACTTCATATTACTCTTTCTCTAAGACTCTTGCGAAATCTCTTACCGCTTTCTGCAGGAACGTGGTCATCTCCTCTTCGATTCTCAAAGTTTCCATTTTCTTACGTGTTTTAGGGTGTGTTTGGTTTGAAGGAAAATATTTTCCATGTAAAATTTCCTATAAAATATTTTCCTAGAAAACAAGTAGATTTATAACTTCTTTTCTCATATTTGGTTAGTGAGTACAAAATATTTTTAGTAAATGATTTTTAATGTTTGATTTATGAACGACGAATATTTTTCAGAAATATCTCTTATTTTTATTATAATATAAAATAACTTTTTAAAATTGAATTTTATATTATTATTATTTTTTTTT
>NC_028637.1:40477698-40488316 GCF_001406875.1 Solanum pennellii | reverse complement strand
GAGGGTTGGTGGTAGTGTCGAGGGTTGGTGGTAGTGTCGAGGGTAGGGGTGAAAAATCAAATTTTGAAGTTGAAAAATATTTTTTATGAAAACAAATTAAATTTTTTTTGGAGGGGTTGGAGGGATCATCGTGGTCGGGGAAGGTGGAGTGAAAATATAAAATTTCGAATTGAAAATATTTTGTAGAAATTGTTGTTTTTAATAAAAATGTAATTTGAAGTTAGATGAAAATGTTAGAAAATCTTTTCAGAACTTTTGTCCAAACCAAACATGGGAAAATTGTAAAACAAAATTCTAGAAAATGTTTTCCTTCATACCAAAAATACCCTTAATCTCTAATCTAAGATTCCTATTCTAGAATTACATCGGTGCAAATCTTCTATTGTAACATCTCGTAACTCGTAGTAGCCATTGTTTTTCTTGTGCGTGAAGATTAGTTATTTGACGTAATTGAAGTCATTGTTTGTTTTTGTTTTCTCGAAACCATTTCTTGTATATTTCTTATATGTAATTTTGAAATATTTGAATTGCCTTCTGCTAGTAAATGTCAGGTTCTTATAAAAAGACGAGGGGTTGTCAAGTTATTTAAATTTCCTTTAATATTATTTCAGTAAAAGTTAACATACCTACTACTATAAAAATTTCTAGAAGTTTACTCTATTGATATATACTTATAATAGAATGAAGAACCTTAATATTTTTACGAATGTAATTTTATTCCATACGTAAAATTTATAAATTGCTAACCTATTACCAACGAATTTTGAAAAATCGATATTTATTTACCAACGCATTTTCTCAACGTTACTAAAGTTTTTAACGGATTCTAATGAAGTTCTTTTTTTATTGAATATACCAATTGTTTACTTACAAAATTTAAAATATAAACAACCAAATTTACTAACCTATTTTATATTTGCTATTGAAGATAATAACGGGATACAACCAATGTTTTTGTTGGTAAATTTGCCAACTAAAAGGTTAGAGTCAATTTTCATAAATTATTGACAAAATCTTCAGGTGGTTACAACAGATTTTTGGTAAGTAAGTTTATCAACGATTATAATTGGTTGGTATAATATCGACAAGCCTTTTAGCAACACTTTGATTTGTATTAGTAACGGGTAAGTAACTGTACTTATCAACCAATTTGATAAATTTACCGACGGATATTTTTTTTGATAATTATGTCTTATTTTTTAGAGTTAGTCACAACAGAAGTTCATAAACTTGAAATCATATATTTGCCTCAATCTAAGATTACATAATACAGGTGTTGATAGGAAGTTGCATACGCTAAATAAAACTAATAAAGTCGTAGGCAAGTGACCTAAACACATTCCGAATAATGTAAAACAAACAAGCAAAAGGAAAAGCCCAAATCTTCTGTGTTTTATAACTCATGGAAGAAATAGTTGAAATTATCTATTATTATCATCCAAATTTGTCCATATATTATATTTATTTTTATAATTCAAAAGACCTCTTCACACATTAACTAATAAAATTATAATAGTCCAAAAAAATTCAAACTTCTTTAAATTTTTGTTAGTTTATTTCTTTGTTCCTTTATGCAACAAAATCAAGAATCAAGAAACCAAGGTACTTTTTGTTGTGTTTTATTGCTGTCGATATGATCTTTTTAAATATTATTTGGTTTGCATGCAAATAATGGAATGTATATGTTTATAATTAAGGAAATAATTTATTTGTTGTAGTTTCCTTTTTATTAATTTTTATTTTTTACAATGCATAAAAGAAATATGGTTGATTTTGATAAACGACGAGCTAGGATGATGAGTGTATGGACATGTAGAATTTAGTAAAAGACATGAAAAGATGTCCTAATTATTAAAGAATGTTGTCATAGATGTAGAAAATGTTAATCTAACTTCATTTTTGAGGTTTTTCATTTTTATTTAAAGGATGTTGATAAATTATTTGTTCTTCTGATTTCATGCTCTTAGAGTCTAGATTTTCTTTGTTACGTTCTTTTCGATGTTTATTTCATAGTTCATTAAGGTGGAGTTATCGAAACAATTTGTCAATCTATGCCGTCTGCGGTTGGTATCTTCAAACTTACTTTTTCAGACTACTAATGTATGTGATTTTTTTTAATTTTTGGGTTTCCATTTTCTAAAAAGAAAATAATGATTTTGATAAATAAGTTGTTGTTGTCATTTCACGATCTAGAATCTTTAATTTCTTTTTCGTTCATTCCAATGTTTTCTAAACTATAAAGTCGAATGTAACTTTTGGGGGGTTCAGATTATTTTCGATTAAAATTTTTATTTATTTGTTTATGTTATTCTTGTATTTTTGTTGACACCCAATTCTCGACCTTTTAGTATTTTAGAAATATTATTCAAATAAATAAGTTTTTTAAAAAATACATTACGAGTTTAAAATGTTAGTTGGTTTTGTCCAAAAATATACATTTTAGTATTAATACTTTAAAAAAATTATTATTAAAATATTTTAAAATTATTAATAAATTTTGAAATAATTATTTACTTTAATGTTTAAAAATTTAAGTATGTTTAATTGTATAAAATTATTAAAACATATATAGTATTTTAATTAGATATTATCTCTTTAATTTTCGTCCATAATCATTTAAATACGATTTTATTCTATTCTAATGTCTTTCAATTCTAGACTATTTAATTACAATTGTATTTCAATTATATCCACTCTCCTTTCCAATTGTAGATAATTTTTATTGCAATTTTGGTCATTCAAATCCAATCCAATGTGATTTTGATATTTCATCTAATAATCTGGAGTATCCATCTTTTGATATTGAATCTCAGCTCCTCGTCTATTTAATAATTAACGGTTCAGATTCACTCATCCTTTCTTTGCTTTTTTTAATATCAAACGACCCAAACCCTAACTTTTCCATTTTTATAAAATCTTCCTCTCCTCCCTCCCTAGCCGTCCTCTCTCCCACCTTTTCTCTTAACCGACGACTCTCTCTCTCTCCCCTCGCCTCTTTACAACTTTCCTCCCTTCTCTCTCTTTCCGGCGACGGACAGTAGTAAGGCAAGGGAAACAGAAGCTGCGGCGAGTCCAACAGCTTCTGGCTGCCTNAAACAGAAGCTGCGGCGAGTCCAACAGTTTCTGGCTGCCTCTGTTTCTCTCCTCTCCTTTCTCCGGTGTGGCAAAACAATGAAACCAAGCGATTCTGGTGATGGGAGCAGCGCCAGTAGCTCCAGCTGGCAGAAACAACATTACTAGCTGGCAAACAAAAACAGCAACAGCAGCATCCATCTCTGGCACAAAATCAGCAGCCAGACGGCAAAGAACAGCAGCGACAAGGCAACCCCCAGCCTGCGTACTGCAGCGAAGCCGGCAACCAAACGACTCCAGCAGCGGCTCCCAGTCGCCTGCCTCTTCTCCCCTCTCTCATTTCCAGACAATGGCTCCGAACCAGTGAACAAGGTGAACTCCCGCGAAGCTTTTGAATGTCTCAAACTGGTCAAAAGACGGATATTTAACCGATATTTCCGGGTATATTTCTTTTAAAATCCTTATCTCATCTAAGCAATTTTCTTCTTCTTCTTATATGCAATGTGTGAAATTTAGATGAATGTTTGGTGGAAAAGTTCTCTTAGTCCTAAAATTGAACTACTAGTTATAACTTTCAAATTTTAAAAACTGTTTATTTGTGATAGAAAGTTGAATTATAGTGTCCTTCGTGTGCTTGCTGTCTTTATCCTTGGCTCATTGTCTGCTTCACAAAAATACTGTGTGGAAGTTAGCTCTTGTATTTAGTTCTTGTATTTTAAACAATACATTGACTGGTAATTCTTGGTTAAAATTGGCAAGTATGGTTATGATATCACTGATTATCTTGAAATGTCCCTATTCTTTATTACCTCCAATAATGTCATTTAATCCCTTTAATTGATGCAATTTTACTTGTAGTAGTCATAATAATTTTGTTTAATAATTGGGAGTGCTACTTGAGTTTAGATGGATCCTCGACATATTTCTCTTTTCTTGTTGTGAATATATTATATTAAGAATGTATAAATACTTCTTGACTTATGTTTTCGTCTTTTATTATAATTATTATATCCTTACTTGAAATTCATTAATTGATACCAAGGTGATTTTTATGGTATTGTGCTAATTAAGATAGATTTCGTGTCACTTAGGTAAGGTAAATTTTGCTTATTATTTTATTTATTAACGTTAATTGATCATAATTGGCTGAATGGAAGTTGAATAGATTCTCATTTGTTATATTTTAGTAAAACTATTTTTGATTGAGCAAAAAATATTTTAATATAATATTACGGATTTGGTTTTTTCTTTAAATAAGGAAAATAATATGTGATTGATCCTAAATATTTTCATGCCATATATTACATGCCCTCTCCTCCACTATATAAAGAGATGACCTCATTCTCATTAGGATAGTCTTTAACCATAAGAAAAAGACTTAGAGGCTTACACTATATGAAGAGATTCCATGCTTAGACGACCGAATGTTGCATATATTTTGACTCTCTGTTCACTTTATAATCTTCCCGCATGTTAGTTTGGTTAAAGATCATGTTTAGGATGTAACAATTAATTTCTGTAACTCACTTAAGAGAATATTTTGGGATATAAGAATCAACATATAGGCTTGAACACTATCTACAAAATAAATCATGTTTATATGTGTTGAATATTGATATTGACATGTTAAATCAATTCGAATATGTAAATTGATTAGTGATCATGACTCTAGGAATTATGCAATATGTGTGACCTCCTGCATGCAAGTTTGCTTGATAAATAAAATGTCCTCCAATCTGAAAATAAATGAATTGTTTTTTTTAAATTGCTACTTCTAAATTCTCGCCACATAAAGTCATATGTTAAATCTTTCTCTGCATGCTCATCTGCCCTGTTCAAATATATTATAAATAAATTCTGCATTTTGAATAATGTTTTGCCACTTAAAACCAGCTAATAAATCAGTGCCGGTATGAATTTATCATGTTTCAATTTGAAATTAAATTAATAAATCACTGTCCCTTGTAATATTCTTCTTGTTAATATTATTTTATTACTTCTTACTTAGTCTATATTATTATGTTTTGTTTACACACACACCTAGAATGAGAGCTTCACAATTATGTATGTTTGAAAGCATGTTGAATAAAATTTAGAGGCCAATGTGAGATTTCAGTGTTAAATGCCCGTCCTATTTGTTTGACTTGGTATCAAGGGGGGCTATTAGGAGCATATATTTTTCTTTTACTCTAAAACCTGTGTAAATAGTAGTCAATGCCTCTTTGATATTATGCTGGGGCGGTATGCACCTTTTAGGACGTTATTCTTGTGATGGTGGGGTAGGGGTAATTTAGGTCCTACGAACATGATGACATTACCTCGAGCCGTAAACGATGAATATATGTTTTGTATCTCTTTTAAAGGAATCCAAGTTGATCCGTAAAGTCTTTTAGAGTCTCCCTTCCCTTTTCCTTTTTTTGTTTCGTAATTATTTTTATTTGGGGTAATTTATTAAATTATATAAATTTTGCTCTTGTCTATTGAATTGTGTAATTTCTGTCTCCTCTCTTTTCACCTTTTTTGCTTAGTATTTGTTATGTTTTATATTATGTTATCAACTAGTTTCGCATGATTAAATAATTAATTAAAACAGTAAATTGTTTAATATTATTCATCACCTAGCTGGCATGTTTAAATTAAATAACCTAAATAAAGTGACCACACATTCTACTTGTAACCCCCACAAAGTTTGATTTATCTACATTCTACTTGTAACCCCCACAAAGTTTGATTTATCTCTTTTTTTACTTATAGTAAGTAAATTTTATTTGAAAAGACACGAAAATATTATCAAATAAGATAGAACAGAGAGAGTTATATACTTCTTTAGTCCTATTTTATGTGAAGATGTTATTGTTTAGATAGTCAAACAATTTTTTTCTTTGATTGAAATTTTCACAATATTTTTTCAATTTTTAAATAATTCTTTATTTTGTCTTACAAAAATATTCAAATATGTAATTATATTTAAAAAAAGGTTTGAAGAATCTATACCCAAATCAATAGTGAAATTATGTATTTTTACTTTCGTATGTTGACTACATGCTTAAATTGTACCCGAAATCATAGATTATTCTTCTAAATGTTTGTGATGATTAGAGTTCTTTTTATTTCTATGTTGATGAAAAAATTACATGTAATTATTTAAATAAGTTAAGGTTGTCACAAAATTTACCTAGACACCACTTTTTTTCAAAATGTAAAAACAGCCACTGTCATTTGATAATGGCTTTATTTTTCCATTTGGTTCATGTTATATGGATTCATTATTTAAACTATGTTCATCCTATCACATGTTAAAGTGTTATTATTTGAGGAATCACACAATTTCTTTTATAAAATATTTTGATTCATTCTCTATGTTGATTTGTAGCACTTTTTGTGCGTACATTTTTATTTTAAAAAGTTGAAGAATCTATGCCCGAATTCCTAGTAAAACTAAGATATTTTAATCTTCTTACTCCATACCTTTTCACATAATTCGAGATAAATAAAGTACATATTATAAGTAACATTTTCAAATACGAGTACAAGATTTTGACTCTATGTTTATATCGAATAAGTAGAAAGAACTGTAATTTCATTCATTTTACATATAAATGTGTGTGAAAAATATTTGATGAAACTTCGTCTAATACTTAATTTCTAGGCCTGATCACCATGTTTAAGGGATCAGAGACATATTGTCAAGTAAAAGAAGATAATTTATTGAGTGTGGACTAATTGAAAATTTCAAAAAAGGTGAACTTCAAAAGTTTACTCGTGAGGATATTGGTATGAATAGAAGTCCTGACATGATCATTGATACTCCATTATCACCTCCTCCTCCTCCTGCTGTTGTTGCTGCTACAAGTTTAAGTCGAATGGAGAAATCAATTTCTTCCATCGTAAATGCTATACTACTTGTTGATGATGATCAAGTTTCAAATGAACACATCATATCGAGTAGTAGTACTTGAAAAGTAAGAGGTGGAGGAAGAGTGTGTTGATTCGAAACTTAATCACCAACATCAAGTTGTGTAGTATTTACTATGGAAGAAATTGATTCCTTATTTCTCCTTGAGCTTGTAGGAACAACAATAGGAGGAGGGGGGGATGATAAATTATGAATGAGCATGTCAACAATATAATTTATATGAATATTCTTGTAACGACCTGTTTAGTCGATTCGAGCAGTAAGATTATTTTGATAAAAACTGACTGGGTCGACGGACCACCCGACGGACCGTCATGGTCACAACGGCCCGTGATGGATTCCGTCGTCCCATTCTTGTGAATTTTCTTCTGCTACTCTTCTCATTATCCTCGACGACAAGTAGGACGAACCATCATAGGCACGACGGACCGTCGAGGGTCTTCGTTCCAAAACACTTCAACTCAGAAAATCTGGGTACTGAGATCAACTCTCTGAACTTCACGACGGAACTGCAGGACGGACCGTCGTAGGTACGATGGACCGTCACAAACCCTTTACTGAATTTAACTCTCTTAACTTTGTGACGGACCTGCAGAACGGACCGTCATAGACACGACGGGCCGTCACAGGTTGCGTAACCCTAACTGGGTCGGATTTCTGCTAAAAGTTTTAAAGGGGTGTTTTGGACTATTATGACACACTTTATGACATTAGTGGGGTAAGTTTAATAACTTATTTACTTGGAGGGTTAAAAGAGATAACCTTGGAATAAATAATGGGTTACTTTTATCATAATGAATTATATGATAATTAAGGTAAAAGAAAAAGAATCAGGAGAGGAAAAAGAAAAAGACAAAGAGGGAGAACGAGCGAGAAAGGAAGAACGAAGAGGAAAGCAAAAGGCATTGGGGAGATAGCTTGCTTGATCACGATTCTTCGGTGGAGGTAGGTTATGGTTTATGTCTATGTGATAGATAAACTCTAAATAGCGATTGATATGTATTGGGTGGTATTGTAAAGTCTTCTATATATTTGATTGTGTGTTTGTATGTTGTGATCGTATAATTGTGGTGGTTAGAATGATGAAATTGTTGAACCTTTAATCTTAAATTCTCTCTATTAAGATGATGCTTGACGTAAAGAAAGCTTGATGAACTGAAATAATGAGATAGATGGATCGGAGTGTCACGTTCCGACACGATAAGAATAAAGAGAAGTAATCTTGAAATTATGTTAATATACTCGAACTCAAAGAATCTAGTTCCCAAATGAGTATGGTGTGGAGGCTTGAGTCTTCATAGATGTGTTTGGTGTTGTTGCCAATGGTTTTTGTACTTGTTGATTGTCACCTGTTAAGTATTGTGGTCGATTTTATATTATTGTTCAGTATATATTGTGTTCTTTTTTGAGTTGGCCGATGATACCTACTCAGTACTTGTTCCTTGTACTGACCCCTACTTTTATGTTCTTCTTGTTGTTTTGTGGAGTGCAGCAAGTGCACCGTTGACTTCGACTCGTCCGCAACTCTAGCTAGTCTTCAGCACGTCAGATTACAGGGTGAGCTATTGTTCCTAGCTCGGACTGGATTCTCTCATTCACGTCTTGATGTCTTTGAAGTTCTGACATGGACCACCTTGCTACTTAATTTAGTTTTTAAATACTGTTAGACTTAGTAATTTGAGGATAGATGTTCTTGATGTGATGACTTCCAGATATTGGGGATGTTAAGTATGATACTTTAGAAGTTTATTTATTGGTTATATTAATGAGTTTTGGTCTTCCGCATTATATTTTGTTCATTATGGTTGAAATATTGGTAAACGTTGGGGTTTAGATTTGTTGGTTCGCTCACATAGGAGGATAAGTGTGGGTGCCACTTGCGGCTCGTTTTGGGTCGTGACAATTCTTAAGATCTAACTTTTAGGATTCACTTTTATTGGATATATCTATGAGACCAAGCTCAATTAATTCTCCTCTATTACTTGAGAATATTTCTTTGATCCCTTGCATTTTGTGATCAGGCATTAAAATTCTCTCTATATGTAAGGAACTGAATTACATTTTTTCCTATTGGTTCAACATACCTTAAAGACAATTTTGTACTTGCAATTGATAATTTACTCATAATATGAGAAATTATAAGGCTTGATATTATGAATTTTTACATAAATTCTTTAAATTTATAAAAATGAAATGATTATATATTTAAAGACTACAGGAAAAGTACTCCAAATAAACATAGCTAATGAATCAACATTTGTTTTATAAAATATTGTTGGACACCAAAAAGGGTAACATTTTAACACAAAATAGTACGGAGGGAGTATTAACATTGTATCCATATATTAATAAGCTAATTATTTTTTTAGGGTTCAAATTTCTTAATCTTAAAATGATAGATCCACCTCTACTGTCGTAGTGACATAAGTGCTCCTGTCAAGGCCATATAAAACTAGTTGTGTTTCTGTACTAAATCTTGCCACATTATGGTTTTAATTAGCCCAGGTACAAATCATTCAAAATTTTAAAAATAAAATAATTTTTAAAAAATTATACGACAATAATTGCAAGTCAATATAGCGAATGATATAAAATAATTGTTTTTTGGGAGGAAAACTATAGTCAAAGAAAATATTATGTGACTCCCCAAATAGTTACTCATTCACTTTAAGAAGAGACAAAAGAAGTAAATAACTTTATCCGTTCCACTTTATGAATACGATTTTTATATTTTTTTTAAATAAAACTTACTTGGTGGAAACTAAAAAATTTATATATGTCACTATAACTAACAATTAAAAATATTTTAAGTGGAGAAAAATATGTACCCAATTTTATGCATGGGGCAATGCCTAAATCCATACTGCATTCTGGACAAATATCCCATTTCTCTTTTGATATCTTACTCGTTATGCATTTCTAGAAAAAAGTTAAAAAAATATTCAATATAAATCTAATTTCATAGAAAAAACCCATTAAAAATAATGAATTTTTTCATGTAATGAATTAAAAATAAAAACTGACACATCAAAGAAAAAGGGAGAATTGTTAAACCATATTGAAACAAATTGATCACAAAAGAAAGTTAATAAATAGATAAATAAATAAATTGTTTAATCAAGAAACGTGATATATACTAAATTCAAGTATAAAAGACATAGATCACATGAACCTTGAAAATAACAAATTCGATTGCAAAGAACGATAACAAAAAAATTTAAAATCAACATCATTACTAATATAAAAAAGAAATCCCCAAAAATAAAAGATCAAATTTTAAGTTAAAGTTAAAACAATGTAAAGAATATTAAAAAACACAAATATTAAAGATCATGAAAACACAACTACGTATTATTTAGCAACATCACTCAAACTCAAAATAAACCCCCTGAAAACTAGCTCTCACCCTTCTATAAATGATCTAGAGTTATTTTTCAACCTCTTGTAATGACGTTTATATAGAATGAGTTAGGGTTTGAGGTTATATTAACTAATGGGCCAACTCTTTTATCTAGCATCCCTTATGGGTATATTAGATCCAAAAGATATTTTTGGAAAAACTTTATCAGATATTGACAAAATCTCTCTCTCTCTCTCTCTCTCTCTCTCTCTCTCTCTCTCTCTCTCTCT
>NC_028637.1:40465371-40477365 GCF_001406875.1 Solanum pennellii | reverse complement strand
TATATATATATATATATATATACGATAAAGTTTTTCAAAAAACATCTTTTCAGCCTAATATATCCATATGGGATGCTATGTAAATGAGTTGGCCTATTAATTAATGTAATCGTAAACCCTTCTTGGTATATACAAACGTCACAAAAGAGTTGAAAAACCAACTCTAAATTGTCTAGAGAATGATGAGAACAAAATTGTTTGGAGGTTAATTTTTTTTTTTGAGTGATGTTGATAAATAATTTGTAATTGTGACTTTATAATCTTGAATTTTTGAGCTTTTTAATATTGTTGTCATTGGTTCAATTGTAATTTAAAAATTGATCTTTTGATTTTTGGTATTTCAGTAACGACCTTCTCCCGTCTTCATAGAAATGCCAACAGGGGAAAATTGGAGCCGGAATAACTTTTTAGTAGTATTTGAATTTTGTTAACCTTGTCTAGACACTAAAGGGTAGAAAAATCTGGTAGTAATTTATGATTTTGATTAAATTAGTAGATATATAACTCAGTAACGAACCAGTATGACCTTACGTAATTGAATTTGAGTTTCTATATCTCTGAGATTCTAACTTATCGTAAAGAGTATTTTCTGACCATCGTAGGTTAGAGGTGTATTTTACCGCTAAAGAGGGATGAGGGCTTCCCTGGTGGGACACACATGACTCAATGTCCTTAATAAACCCCTAAATTTCTATCTTTGACAAAAACTCCCTCCTCACTCTTCTATTTATTTACTTTTGGGGTAAGAAGCATCCAGTTCCATGTCTTAAGCATGATTAGGGTTAAGGACCTTCTTTGGCAGTTTCAGACTTTTAGAGCTGATGAACGACCCATGTGATTTACGGAAAAGGTTCTAAAATACCCTTTAAGTATTGGAAATGGTACAAAATTACCCTCCATCCACCTATTGGCTCTAAAATACCCTTCCCACCCACCTATTGGGTCCAAACTACCCTTGCCATCCACCTTTTGGTTCAAAATTGACCACTTATTTAACGGTTTTATATTTAAACTATTTAAATATTTTTTTAAATACGTGGCACTCAACTGTTTGTTATAATTTAACTTATTAGTATAATTTATAAATCAATCCACTACCCATCCATTACTATTAAACCCTCCAAATTAATAAATCACTCACATTATTAATGCAACAATAGAAAAGCTGCTGCCAATTGATTGTTTTAAAAAAATTGAGACGAAAATATCTATAGAAGTAAATTATCATACATTCAAGTGTCTAAATTAAAATTACCGATAAACTTAAAAGTCTGACTATGTTCATCTTAATTATTCGTACGTCTCAATTATGTGATGTTATTTCATAGGTAACCTTTTTTCAAAAAAAATATATTAAAAGATTTAAAAAAATTCATAAATATTTATAAAATTATATTTTAAAAAAGTGCATGAATTAATTTGGAATGTATTACTTCTTTACCTTTAATCATAAATTTCTAATTCAATCTTGAAAGAGAATCAAATTGAAAGTGTCCTCCTAAATAAGCGGCTCAATAAAAATTTAATTGGGGCTTCGATTCGGACTCGAATAATTTTGGATGTCATTTTCATTAATCTATAATTTCATCGTGTTTTAGTAGTGTTTACGACGATTTTGATATTATAGTTGGATTATTAATTGGGTGGGGTTTAGTTAATAATGGGTGGGTAGTGAATTCGTTTATAAATAATACAAATAAATTAAATTATAACCAATAGTTGAACATCAAGTATTTTAAAAATATTTAAATAGTTTAAATTTAAAATTATTAAATAAGTGGTTAATTTTGAACTCAAAGGTGGATGACAAGGGTATTTTGAGCCAATAGGTGGATGAAAAGGGCATTTTGGAGCCAATAGGTGGATGAAGGGTAATTTTGTACCATTTTCAATACTTCAAGGGTATTTTAGATCCTTTTCCGTGTGATTTATACTTGTTTTTCACCATTTTTGAGGTTAAAGGTAAGATTTTTCACTCTCTGAATCTACTTTTTGATAGATAGAACATAATAGAATGGGTTGATAATGACGTAGAAAAGTTTTTTTTATTCTATGGGGGAGACAATCCTAAATTGGTTAGTTGGGATCATGGGTTAAATATAGGGCTCATAGAACTATTATATTTTGGAGTAATTATTGATTGTTTATTGATTCCTATGGCATTGTGAATGTTTATAGACAAAGAACAAGTGGAACGAATCCGAAAAGGAAATGATTATGTTCATTAGGGTTTGAAGCTTGTTTCGAGGTAGGTGATGGTCGTGATTCTATGTATGTGTGGTGTATGCGTGTTCTTGATTAATTGTGATAATTGTATATGTATTTATGTTGCAATGTTGCTCATTCTTGTCGAAAATGAGTTAGATAAATGATGTTACTATGAAATTGATGAAATGCACGTCATTCCGATTGTGGTGTGACTTAGGGATCGGCTACCACATTCCACTATATATAAGTTCGATCGGATTTCCATATTTCGGCAACACATTCGATCGGATTGCGATGTTACGACAAAACTTTTGATCGGATTTTCATTTTTGTCATAATATTTGATTGGATTGCCACATTTTAGCAAGCTAACTGTTTAGGTTTGGGTTCCACGAGAGGACAACCGATGTGATGATAACTGTTAAATTTATTGTTGATTCTTCATGTTTATAATGTTGTATATGTTTATATATATTTATGTGATTATAATGTTGCTTGACTTGTTTATGTTACACTAGTGGGATACCTGCATGATCCTACCAGTATATTGTGATTATGTACTAATACTATAGTTTCTCCAATTTTTGTTTAGTGCAACGCATCTTCACCCGACTATTGACAAACCTCGCTAAGTAGATCAGTAATCATTTCTTCAAATTCAAGGGTGAGCCCATTCTATCGGGCTGCCATGAGATTCTCTTTTGTCTATGTCAACCGTTTCCAAACATAGACATTTGTTGTTCTAGTTAGTTTAATAGGTCATTTATTTGGGGATGTATCCCTTCTTGTCTAGACTTATGGATCTTGTTAGACGTTTTGGTACATTGACTTTTAGATTCTAGGCATTTCATTCTGACATTTTTTAGTTAATTAACTTGCTTCCGTAACTTAGTTGCTTTGTTATTGGTTTAGTTGCTTTGTTTGGGTTGGAGTAGTGGTTCCCCCACCGAAGGGTTAGTGTTGGTACTAATGTGTTATTTGGCCAGGGTTCTATTTATTCATATGTATTCATGAGATTTCCTTTCAAGTTTGATATTATTCTATTCATTTTTCTACACCCGTTGGAGAATCATTCATAGTCATCCATGCTTATCGTGTTTGCCCTATTTTGTTTATGGTATATCAGACTTGGGTTGATTTAGTGAGTTTGGCTATGATTGACTTTGACATAATCTTAGGCATGACTTGGTTGTCCCCCTAGTATAATGTTCTTACTTTTAATACAAAGTGTGTAACTTTAGAAATTCCGGGAGGTGAAAAGTTAGAGTGGGAAGACGTATACAAGCCTAAGTAAGATAACATTATATCCTCCATTTGGGTTTGTAAATTAGTAGAGCATGCATGTTTGGCTTATTTGGCTCATATTAGGAATGTGATAATGAGACTCCATCTATTAAGTCTATTAATCTGGTGTCCGAATTTAAAGAAGTTTTTCACAATGGCTTGCCTGACATGCCTCTAGATAGACATATATATATTTCTGCATTGATTTAGTGCTTTGTACACACCCGATGTCTATCCCTCCATATCGCATGGCTACGGCAGAATTAAGAAAGCTTAAGGTTGAAATCTAAAGCGCCTTCCTGTAAGGCCGTGGGGCGCTGCGCCTCCCATAGCCTCATAGGACAATCTCTATCCGTAGGGCCTTGGGGAGGCGTGCCAGCAATAGTGCCCAAAATTGGCCTCAGAAGTTCGGGGCGTTGCGCCCCATACGTCTTTGAGCGCCAAAGATGCCAATTAATCCTATTAATTCCCCACTCTTTCATACTAGTTCCTAAGTTATGTACCAATGTTTCATAGTTTTTTGCAACACTCTAAGCTACATCCAAACATAACAAAATCATTCATAAACATGAGATCATGAACCTTGAATCAATAATCTAATTCAAGAAAAGTTAAGATCAAAGTCAAAGAACTTAATAATCAAGTCTAAAATTAAGAAGAAAGTTATGGGAAGGTTCTTAAGAGTTTTCAAAGGTCTTTACCAACATTTTAGCGTTGTGTTAAGACTCAAGTTTCAATCTAAGTAAAGAGTAAGAAGTTGAGTTCATTTCTCATGATTTATAAGGGAACTAAGTATTCCCTAAGAGTTTATCAATGTTTTCACATTTAAGATAAGAGAAAACTAAGATTTCCAAAATAGCTTTGAGCAAGAAAGGAGAATATTGGATCCAAGAGAGCTTTATTAAGCTAAGTGTTACACAATTATCTCAACCCTAAGAAAGGAAGTTGATTTTAAAAGCATGAGCTAAAGTATATTTTGGGATAAGTATAGAGCATCGATATGGGGATGAGAGTTCATTTTAACTCAAGTCTCCATGAAAACCATGTAGCCATCATGAGTATAAAGGGGTCATACTTTTTATTTGATCACGTAAGTTGATCTAGTGGATGCACTAAGTAAAGTAAGGTCCTATACCAATGGTAATATATAGAATGGTCCTTGGCAACGTGAGGTAAAACATTGTACCATAACGTAAGCTCGTAGTGATGGTTGTCAGTTAGAGAATCTCCCACAGAAACTATATTCCATTGATATATAAGTAAAGTTAAGTTTGTTATTGCATTTCTTTAACAAACTGACTTGTTTACAGTGTTTTACAAGTCATGTGTGTGTGTGTATATATATATATATATATATATATATATATATATATATATATATATAAATTGGATGCGTCTTTATTGCATTATATAAAGTTCAGCACTTCATGAGTTGAGAATAGCCAAGGCAACTGTTTCTTCTTACTCTTTTCAGGCTTAAGTTTTGTTAGCATTCCAACTCACATATTCGTATATTCAATGCACTGATGCCAGTAAGCCTGCATCGTATTAAAATGCAGACGCAGGTACCCAGAATCAGCAGCCAGCGGCTCGTTGATCCAGTCTCAGCACTCAAAGTAAGTGGTGATCCTCCGTGCATCTGGAGGACTCATTTATTACTTTCCAATGTTTTCATTTATAGAATGTTGTAGGATTTGTCCCAAAAATTCATCCTAGTAATATAGAGGCTTCATAGAAAGATATTCTGTGAGATAATTAGATTTCACTCTCTCATTATTTTGCATTACAAATATTCTATTTTTAGACATAAGTTTTGTTTTGGCCATGACATTTATTTCAGTTATTTTATGAGAATTTTTCTCGTTTTATGATTATGTTAAGTATTCCGTTGAATTAAGTAAGCCATAACAAAGGTTCGCTCAAGGCCATCAATGGTTGGTGGGTGCCGATCATGTCCATGTTGTAGGCTCAGGGCGTGAAAAACGTATCAGAATGTAATTGATTAGTAGTTTTATATTAGTAATGATCACCTTTGTTTAACATTTTATTATTAGAATAAATTTTTTTTAAAAAAACAAATCATAAGTCTTTTAAAACATTAAATATATGTGTAATTTATATACTTGTGTTTTTTCGCATATCATTCAATGCATAGTAACAAAAGTAGAAAAAACATTCAAGATAAGGATGATCATAGTTCAATAGGTATCAACCAAAAGAAATTCAGCCTTTTTTATCTATAGGATCTAAAGGAACACTTAAGCAATCCTATAAAAAGCGAGAAAATTTAAGTTAGTATCAAAGGAAAAAATTAAGTTATCTACGCATGTTGACTCTTTCCATCATCTCCTCTTCGGTTCTCAAAGTGGCCATTTTGTTACATGATTTAATATCTAATTAATGGATATATCAATAACATAGGGGCAAACTCTTTCTTTTTTGTGGATGGAGATGAGTTATTTGATGTAATTAAAAGTATTGTTTTCTGTTGTATTCGGAAACCATTTCTTGTATATTGTTTTATATGTAATTGTACAATATTTTATTTGTCTTCTCCTACTAAATTTCACCATACCATTATTAATGATTCTTTGTTTAAGGAAATTTTAACTCTGAATTTATAGGTGATACACTGTTCATGCTTGGAAATGTATGACCTGATCAAATTGAAACCTCGTTTGAAGATGCTAATGCTTTTCTTGCTGAAACTCAGGCTGATGTCTCTCACTTTTTCCCCTATCTCTTGGTTTTGAGAATCGAATCTCGCCCATATTTTGGCTACCATTATGGTTCCACAAAAAGGATCTCTTACCAAAATATTTAACAGAGTTATATTTGTTGCTTATTGTCTGCTGAAGAAGATCAATACAAATTGGGTTCTATGGGTCCGCGAACACGTGGTTGAATGTTTAGATGATACTAACTCCACTGCAAGCTTATCCTATGACTTCTTATCTCTAGTGGATCTCTCTGAATACAGCCTACATTGATTGATACTGCCTATGATACTCGAAATTTTTCAAGAATAGATTATGTGTTGATTACCGAGAAATGGTACAAGAAGGAGCTTATCCAATCCAGGGCTGATACAACCCCGACTACTAGAATCTTTGCTGACACTGCAGTATTGCTCCTCAAGGAGGCCGAACACATCAATTTAAGGCTCAATGCTCTTAAATTCCATATGCAGGTTTTACAAGATGCCCTTGGAAAATTGCTTCAACTCCACAAGGTCTCCAGCATCGATATTGGAAATCTTCGCCTTGAGATGGGAGGACTTAAGAAGGATGCCTCTCATTCTTTTAACATTATTCTGGGAGAAGTCAACTCCATAAAACAGGAGTTGACTCCGGTAATAATCAACTGGATGTCACTATGAACACTTCATATTGATCTTTCTATACGACTTTTGAGAAATCTCTTACCACTTTTTGCACAAATGTTGTCAACACTCTGACGTATTTTCTCATGAAACATAAATAATATGAGAAGCATGAAGTCATGAAAACATTACGAAGAAACAACACAAAGCCAACGATCAAACCAAACAAAATCCAGTATGGATTTACTAAGAAACGATAAAAACAAGAGATCTTCAATCACACAGAACAAACGACTAATGAAGAACAAGATATATACGCTGATTATCAACCACAACTAATGGAAAAGATTAACAAATCAGCCAAATTTAAGGAAGATCAAACAATATCTCAGGAAATCATCAAACAAATGAAGGAATTGATATTATCATGTACACATATGAAATGGACATATTTTAAAAAAATCAATTCAATTAAATCAAGGAATCATCCAAGGATCCTTGATTTACAACTCCTTGAGTTTTCGAATAGAGTATCACCTCTCCCGGCTATTAAAACCTCTCTCTGTCATATATGAAAAGTATTTCATCATTCATCAAGCTTTGTAATCACGTTAGTGAACACAACTGAAAAGAAAAGAGAGAGAAAGATTTTGAGTGTACGTGTACCAGTAGATGAAGTGTCAAGATAGAATTCTGATTTGTATATCAGACAGGACCAAGTTAATGAAACTTTGTACTTCTCAAGACTAACTTAAAATTCTCTAAAGGAAACCCTTTGAAACCTAAGGGGACTTGACTAGGCACCACAACAATAATCTGAACCTGTATAAACATCCTATGTTATTTATTTTCTACAAGATATTTTACTGTTTCTTCATTCTAATAACATGCAGGTGAGACGACTGACCATTATAGGTAGTCAACTAAAAAATAATTTTATTCACCCCTCCCTGTATATACCATAGTTCCAAAGGTATGTCGAGTCTTTCCATCATCACCTCTTTGGTTCTCAACGTTTCCATTTTATTGGGTGATTTAATCTCTATTGCAGGGTGATATCAATTAGATCGCTGCAAATCTTCTATGAGGTAAGTTCTGTATTGAACAGTGTCAAAATATTTGCATGGTATTGTGCATGTGTTCTTGTTTATTTTTTCATTCGTTTTCCCACTTTTATGCTAGGAAAATAGGCTTAGGGATATCTGATGTAATTAAAGTTGACACAATACCATTTTGATAATTCATATATCAACTATTTTTGAGTGGATGATGATGAGCTCTTTCTTTTTCTTGTGGGTGGAGATTAGTTCTTTGATGTAATTGAAGCCATTGTTTTTTTGTTGTATTTTGGAAACCATTTCTTGTATATTGCTTTATATGTAATTTTGAAATATTTGATTTGTCTTCTGCTAGTAAATGTTAGCATTTTATAATAAGATGTGGGGTTCTCAAGTTATTTAATTTTTCTCTTATATTCTTAAAGCAACAGTTAACATATCGACTACTGTAAAACCCTATAATTTTACTCTATTGACATACAATTATAAAAGAATCAAGAACATGAATTTTTTTTAATATTGTAATTTTATTCCATAAGTAAAACTTATGAATTGCTATCCTATTACCAACAATTTTTGATAAAATCAATATTTATTACCAACTCATTTTCTCTACATTACTAAAATTTCGAACCGGTTACTAATGATGATTTTTGTTATTGAATTTTCCAACTGATTACTTACAATATTTAAAGTTAACAACCAAATTAGCTAACCTATTTGCTATCCGTTAGTGAATATTCTAACCGGATACCAACAATGTTTTTGTTGCTAAATTTGCCAACAAAAAGTTAGAGCCAATTTTTATAAATTACCAACAAAATCTTCTGGTGGTTACAAACCAATTTTTGCTTGGTAAGTTTACCAATGATTATAATTTATTGGAAAATTTTATTGATAAACCTTTTAGAAAAACTTTGATTTTCGTAAGTAACCGTTAAGTAACTGGATTTAACAACTAATTTGATAGATTTACCTACAGATATTTTTGTTGATAATTATTCCTTATTTTATAGTGTGAGTCACAATAAAAATTCATAAACTAGAAATCATATATTTGCTTCAACCTAACATTACATATAAAAAAATAATAATAAAGTCATAGGCAAGTTGATCAAAACACAGTTCGAATAAGGTAAAACAAACAAGAAAAAAAGGAAAAACCCAAATCAACTGTGTCTTATAAATCATGGAAGAAATAGTTGAGATTAACTATTATTATCTTCAGAATTTTTCCAAATAATATCTTTATTTTTCTAATTCAAAAGAAATCTCCACACATTACCTATTAAAATTATAACAGACCAAAAAAATCGAACTCCTATAATTTCTTTTTTTATTCTATATGCACACTAAATAAAGAATCAAGAAACCAAGGTACTTTTTGTTGTGTTTTTATTGTTGTTGATATGCTTATTGAAAATGGTTTGCATGCAAATAATTGAATGTATACGTTTACAATCAAGGAAAACAATATTTGGTTTTGTTTCCTTTTTATTATTATTTTTTTTGCAATGTAAAAAAGAAATATGACTGATTTGTTAAACTATAAGCTAGGATGAAGAGTGTTTTGACACGAAAAATTTACAAAAAGGTATTCAAAGATGTCATAATTATTGAAAAATGTTTGTCATGGATGTGAAAAAAATTAAAATCATTTTAATTAACTTCCTTTTGAGGGGTTTATATTTTTTACTTTTAAGGATGCTAATAAATTATCAGCATCCTTAAAAATAAAAAAAATAAGGAAACTTTTGGGGGGTTCATTATTGTTTTGATTTAACTTTTTATTTATTTTTTAATTTCATTGTTGTATGATAGTTGACAGCCAATTTTGATCTTTAACTATTTCGACACTGTTATTCTATAGAAATATATTTTGAGTTTTAAATGTTAGTCCATTTTTTCCGAAAATATATATTTTTTAATATTCATACTTTATAAGAAATATTTTTAAAAATATTTTTAGAATTATTAATAAATTTTTATATAATTATTTTGCTGAAATGCTTATAAATTTAAGTGAGTTTAATTATATATAAAGAAACATTATAATTATATAGTATTTTATTTGGATATCATCTCTTCAATTTCCCCCAAAGTCATTTAAATCTTAACTTATTCTATTCTAATTCCTTTAAATTTTAGTCTATTCAACTCCAAGTGTATTTCAAATATATCCACTCTTCCGTTTCAATTCTAGCTAATTTTTATTGCAATTTATGATTTTGAGATTTAATCTTATAATCTGGAGCATTCATCTTTTGATATTGAATTTCAGCCCCTCATCTCTTTAATAATTAATGGTTCAGATTCACCCATCCTTTCGTCTCTCTTTGATATCAAAAGACCTAAACCTGACTATTCCATTTTTTCTACTCTTCCTTGCCTCCCTCTCTAGCCGCCGTCTCTACCACCTTTTCTCTCCACCAATGACTCTCTCTCCCCCTTGCCTCTTCTCCTCTCTCCTCCCTTGTCTCTCTTTCCGGCAGTGGACAGTAGCCAGACGAGGAAAACAGCAGCTCCGGCAAGTCCACCAGTCGCTGGCTGCCTCTGTTTTTGTCCTCTCCTTTCTCTGGTGTGGCTGACGAAAGCAACCGGCCATACAAGCAACGAAACAGTAGCAACCAAACGACTCCGGTGATGGCAGCAATGCCAGAAGCTCCATCCGGCGGAAACGTAAACAACAACAGCAGCAACCATCTCCTTCACAAAATCAACAGACAGCCAGCGAAGAACATCAGAAACCAGACAACCTCCGGACTGCGTGCTCGGGCAAAGCCAGCAGCCAAATGACGCCAGCAGCGGCACCCAGTCGCCTGCCTCCTCTCCCCTTTCTCATTTCCGGACAATATCTCTGAACAAGTGGACAATATCTTAGAAATTTTATTCTTCTTCTTATATGCAATGTGATGAATGTTCTAAGCATGATTGGTGTAGAAGTTCTCTTAGTTCTAAAATTGTACTACTAGTTATGACATTGCGATTTTACAAATTGTTTATGTTTGATAGAAAGTTGAATTATAGTGTCCTTATTGTGCTTGCTGGTCTTTATCGCTTAGCTCATTGTCTATTTCACAAGAATATTGAGTGGAAGCTTTCTCTTGTATAATTAACAATACCTTGACAGTCAATTCATGGTTAAAGTTGATAAGTTTTGTTATTAAATCACAGATTATATTGATGAGATGTCCCTATTCTTTATTACCTCTAGTAATGTCATTTAATCTCATTAATTGATGCAATTTTACTTGTAGTAGTAGTCGTAATAATTTTTTTTAATTATTGGGAGTGCTACTTGAGTTTAGATTGATCCTCAACATATTTCTCTTTCTTGTTGTGAATATATTATATTAATAATGTGTATATACTTCTTAACTTGCATTTTCTTGCTTGAAATTGATTAATTGATACTAAGGTGATATTTACGGTGTTGTGCTAATTCGGACATATTTCATGCCTCTACGCGAAGGTAAATTTTGGTTATTATTTTATTTATTAATGTTAATTGATCATAATTTCCTTCAATGAAGTTGAATTGATTCTCACTTGTTATATTTTAGCAAAACTATATTTGATTGAGCCAAAAATAATTTAAAATAATATTACTTATTTGGTTTTTTCTTTAAATAAGGTAAATAAAATGTGATTAATCCTAAATAATTTCTTGCTATATAATATATCCCCTCTCCTCCACCATATAAGGAGATGCCCTCATTCTCATAGGATAGGCTTTAACAATTAGAAAAAGGCTTAGAGGCTTACACTTAGCAATTATCAAAAATTCTCTCTACTCTAAAGAAAAGAATGAAAACAGAAGTCTTGTAAACTCTACGAGGGATCTCCAATCAGTTTTGCTGTGTTCAATTCAAATAGTTGATTGTGTTTGTCTTCATTGTTGATAAATATTTATGCTTTAACTGGTTAGTTTTTCCTCCATTAGTTTAAATTTCATCTTGCATTATTACGTCGAATGTTATTGTGCGTTGGCATGAACAAAAGGAAGCTCTTGAGTTAGATTGTGCTCTTCCTCTCTCTATGTGAGATGATGTCTATGACCATTCTTGATTTGTTTGGATCTATTATCTGTGTTGCTTATATATATATATATATATATATATA
>NC_028637.1:40460300-40465098 GCF_001406875.1 Solanum pennellii | reverse complement strand
TATATATATATAATTTTCAAGGGAAAGGAAAATTACGTGCTTATTATTTCTCATTTATTTTATTATGTGTGATTGCTATAATATCATCCTATGTGTAAATTACTTGAAGATTGCAAAAATATTATAACATCTCTTAAATAATAATCTAATATCAACCATTGGTTTGTAGTTGTCTTATGTAATATCCAGCGGGTGTAATAAATATTCCCTAAATGAGAAAAATATAGTAAATATATGTTTATAAATAATATTAGACTCCAAGCATATACAACCTAATGTTGCATAAATTTGAACTCTTTGTTCACTTAATAATCTTCCTGAATGCTACTCTGCTAAGAGATCCTGTTTAGGATATAACAATTAATTTTGATAACTCATTTAAGGGCAGGGCATATTTTGGGATATAAAAATCAACATATATGCTTTAACGCTATCTACAAAATAAATCATTTTTATATGTGTTGCATATTAATATTGGCATGTTAACTCATTTCTCATATGTTCAGGCTTATGGTTACATATTTCCTTACATACAGATTGAAAAGTAATCATTACTGTAGGATTTATGCAATATGTGTGACCTTGAATCATTTAGAATCATGTTCTTAGGTATTATTAAGTAATTTTCAGCATTTTGAAATAATATGATAATTCTCTACGTATTTGATACAAACTCGTAACTATTTTTGTGTCACAACGATTTTTTGCCACTTAAAATAAATAATTATATTCTAGCATGTTAAATAACTGAGTTACTTTTATGCCTTTTCTGTCACCGTAGCATGACATTTTATCTAAAAGATAAAAATTAATAACTCATCTTTCCCTCCGACATGCTATTTTGCTTCGTAAATAAACTGTCATCTAATCATAAAATAAATTAATCTTAACTGTATATATCTGCTACCTTTAAATTCTTGCCACATAAAATAAGATGCTAAATCTTTCTTTGCATGCTCATCTGCCCTATACAAATATGTCAGTACATAATTCTGCGTTTTGAATAATGTTTTGCCACTTAAAACTAGCATTGACCCTTGTAATATTATGTTTGTTAATATTATTTTATTAGTTGTTATTTAGTCTTTATTATTTTGGTTGTTGTTTGCATACATACCTAACATGAGATCTTCACAACTGTGTGTGTTTGAAAACATGTTTAATATGATTTAGAGGTGATGTGAGATTTATGTGCTAAATGCTAGTCCTATTTGTTTGACTTGGTGTCTAGGGGGCCTATTAGGAGCATAATTTTTTCATTTAGTCTATAACCTCCTTAAATAGTAGTCCAATGTATCTGGTACATTTAGCGGGGGCTCTAGGCACCTTTTAGGACGTTATGCATGTGATGATGGGGTGGGAGTACTTTAGGCCCTACAGATATGATGACATTGCCTCGAGAAGTAAACGACAATAATCTATTTTTTCATTCTCTATATAGAAGCCGAGCGTTGATTCGTTAAGTATTTTAGAGTCTCCCTTCCCTTTTTCCTTTTTATGTGTTGTAATTATATTTATTTAGAGTTGTTTACTATATAAAATAAAATTTTGGACTTGACTATTTAATTGTGTAATATCTGTCACCTCTCTTTTGCCTTTATTATTTGCTTAATATTTGTTTTGTTTACATTATGTTATCATCTAGTCTGCATACTTAAACAATTAAATAAAATAATAAAGTGTTTAATATTATTTATCACCTAGCTGACATGTTTAAATTGAATAACCTAAATGAAGTGACCTACTTGCTACTTTTAACTCACATATGTTGCATGAGATACGATCGGGATCCACATTTGTGCACCTCGAGAGATATCTAATACCTTCCCCTCGAGGTAATTTTAACCCTTATCCTGATCTCTGATTCGTTTAACATAGTTAGATGTAGTTAGGTTAGGTGGCGACTCCTCAAAACATTTAGAATTCCCAAAAGAGTTGTTAGGTCGTGATTAAAACACATTTTGCAAAAAATAGAGCGCGACAGTGATCAATTTATTTCATTTGTTCCTATTCAACACTACAATATTTTTATGTATTATTAATTTGGGATTTTATGATTAGAAGAGGTGAGTTTTGCAATACGGTTCAATATTTTTCTCTTTTCTTTCTTTTCACTTTTTATTTGTTAATTCATTATATATTATATTTTGGAGAAAAAAATAATTATTTTATATAAATTTTTTAATGGAATTTGATTTATTTATGTTTGATATTTTTCTTATAGTTTGCAAGAATTGCATAATGAGGAAGGTAAAAGCAGAGAAACTGTAAGTTTGTTTAAAATTCAATACAGATTTAGATATTGTCCCCTCGCAAAAAATCAGATGTGTCCTCTAATTCTAATTTTTTTATTGTCTTTTAATATTGTTGAATTATTATATGTTGTGATTTATCTCTTTTTTCTCTACTTCTAATAAGTAAATTTTATTTGAAAAGAAAAAAAATTGTATAACATAAGGTAGAACAGAGAGAGTCATATTCTTCCTTCGTCCTATATTATGTGAACGTACTATTATTTAGAGAGTCAAACAATTTTTTCTTGATTGTAGTTTTAACAATTTATTTTTGAATAATATTTTATCTTGACATACAATATGTTTTTAATATTTAAATATTTTTTAAAAAAAGTTTTGAAGTATTTGAACCGAATCAATAGTGAAATTACGTATTTTGACTTTCTTATGTTTACTATAGGCTTAATTTTTAAGAAGAAAAATAATTTTCTAATGAAACCATAGATTATTCTTCTGAATGTTTATGGTATTAAAGTTCTTTTATTCATATGTTAATGAAACATAACATGTAATTAATAAAAACAAGTTAAGGTTGTATCAAAATTGACCTATACACCACTCTTTTGTAAAAAGTAAAAGCAACCATTGTCGTTTGATATTGACTTAATTTTTTGATAATCATTTATACTATGTTTATCCTATTACATGTTAAAAGTGTGTTTTTATTCGAGGAATCAAACAATTTCTTTTATAAATATTTTGATTTATTCGCTATATTTATTTGTGACACTTTTTGTGTATACATCTTTACTTTAAAAAGTTGAAGAATTTATGCCTGAATTCCTACTCAAACTAATATGTTTTAATCATCGTACTCCGTACCTTTTCAATTAATTCAAGATTAAGAAAGTATATATTATAAGTAAAATTTTCATGTACAAGTACAAGATTTTGACTATAGGCTTATGTCAATAAGCAGACAAAACTATAATATCATTCATTTGTAGGGATAAATGTGTGTGGAAAAAAAGGATACAACTTCATATAATGGTTAGTTTTTGGGCCTGATCACCAAGTGTAAGTGATAAGAGACAATATGTCATGTAAAAGAAGATAATTTATTGAGCGTGAACAAATTGAAAAATTTAAAAAAGGCGAACCCAAAAATTTCGCTCCTAAGGATATTACTATGAATAGAAGTCCTTACATGCTCATTGATACTCCACTATCACCTCCTCATGTTGCTCTTGCTGCTACAAGTTTTAGCAGAATGGAGAAATCAATTCTTCCATCGTCAATGCTATATTACTTGTTGATCATGATCATGTTTCGACTGAATACATCATATCAAGTAGTACTAGAAGGGGAAGAGGTAGAGACAGAGGTAGAAGAAGAGTGTGTAGATTCGGAACTTGATCACCAACAAGTGGTTTAGTATTTTCTGTAGAAGATATTGAATCCTCATTTCTCCTTGAGTTTGTAGAAACAACAACAGGAGAAGGAGGAGGGGCTGGTGAATTATCCACGAGTATGACAGCAATATAATTAATATGAATATCTTTTACTTGAGAATATGTCTCTGATCCCTTACATTTGGTGATCTGGCATTAAAATTAATCAGTATAAGGAAATGTTGTTCAATTCCTTTATATATATAGCTTAGAGTTATATTTTTGTACTTGTATTTGAAAAGTTACTTATAACATGTGAAATTATTATGCTTGAAATTATGAATTTGGATATAAAATCTTTAAATTTATAAAAAGAAAATGTGTGTAGATTTGAATTCTACACGAAAAGCACTTCAAAAAACAATTTTAATGAATCAAAATTTGTTTCGTAAAATATTCTTAGACACCAAAAAGATTAACACTTTCACATAAACTAGTGTGCAGGGAGTATAAACAATGTATCCATAACATAAAAGAAAATATTATTTGGTTCCCCAAATAGTAACTCATACACTATAAAAAGAGATAACGAAGTATATAACTTTATTCGTTCCACTTTATGAATACTATTTTTATGCTCTTTCAATAAAATATACTTGGTGGAAGCTAATAAAAATATACGTCCCTGTAAATAGCAAACCAAAATATTTGAAGTGGAGAAAAATATATACCTGATTTTCTGCAAGGGGGCAGTACCTAAATCCATATTGCATTCTGGACAAACATCCCGTTTTTCTATTGATATCTTACTCGTTATGCATTTTTTGCAAACTGTTAAAAATATTAAACTTACGTTACTCAAATTTCATTGGAAAAAACCCATTAAAAATAATAAAATTTGTCATGTAATTAATTTTTATTTTTAATTCATTACATGAGAAATTTCTTTAATTTCAATTTTTTTTTAAAAAGTATATTTGATTAATTTATGTTTAATATTTCTTTAAATGTTTGCAATAAGTGCACAATGAGGAAGATATCAAAAGAAAATGGGGATGATTGTCAAGAATGCAATATGAATTTAGGTGTTGCCCCCTTGCAAAAATTTAGGTATATATTATTCTCCACTTAAAATATTTTGAATTGTTAATTATTGACATATATATATAAATA